>NC_040039.1:17976325-18128717 GCF_003713205.1 Coffea eugenioides
ATACGTCGTTGGAGTGAATCTCCTCGACACTTACATGATACATGGGGGACGTCCAAACTCATAGGCCGACCTTGGGACTCAAGCCGGCATGGGCTTGGTCGAGAACCTTGGGGAGCCATGAGAATCACATGATAAGCTTGATCTATTTGAGAGATCTTGCTTGGCATACTCGTGGAGTATAGCCTTATAAATGTCGTGCGGGCCCGAAGCGGTGTAGGGTGGACGGATGAGAAGTAAGTGGTGATCTACGGTTTGAAAATATCAACCCGGTTGACGGAGAGTCATCGCGGGAAGATATACGAATGAACTGGCAAAGCAAGTGGAACTTAGCTCCTGAGAGCTACCATATCCTTGAATTGTTTCTGTTTACATTTCGTTGGCTTTATGAATTACTTGTAATTTATCACTTGAACTATTATTTGGGCTTGTTACCTGAACAACGTGCTTGCATGTGTGTTCTTGGCCTCACGAGCGTTTTGCTCACCCTGTAGATTTATTTTCCTTAACAGGATTGGACTTGGAGAAATGTTGGAGAAACCCCTCTTGGCGTACTCTTGTTTTAGGGTTTCCGTTGCACTTTGGGGCTAGACTTGTGATTGATGTATATTTTGAATATTGATGTATTTCGAGGTCCCGATGTAATGATTGGGCAGATGTTGAATATTGATAAGCTTGAATGCTTACGCACTGATTGTATTTATGATATTTAATCGTAACGTCTAATATTGTATTAAGCTTGGACGGAAATTGCTTGAGTCATGGCAAGAGTTGGATAGGCATCCCACGGATACCCTTTGGTTCACCTTAGGGAGAAGTGGGGCCATCACAATTAGCACCAAGAATTTCGAAACAAGTCCCAAATCAAGATTAGCTAAAAATCTGTCTAGAATTAGGGCTTTCTTTCACGAAGATAGTTCTGAAATTTGTCCACATCTCACTCAATTCAACTCAGAATTGAGTATGGTCAATGGCGTTGAAAACTAGATTCATAAGGCTACAATTTCTTAGAAGAAATCATTTTAAAATTCTGTCCACAACTAGCTCATATTTGAGCATAAAATCACTATTTAAAACAGTGCTTCCAGTACAGACGCGAAACAGAACAGGCAACTTTACAAGGTTGGCACGGATCACTCAAGTGGAATCAGGACATGCATTTTATACCATTGGAAAACTGGAAATGTATAGTTTCTAATACTGCAAACGGTACTCGATTTTGATGTCGGAGTAAAAAGTTATGGCCGAAACAAAATCACTGCCAGAGCAATATGGGACACAATTCCAGCTTTGGCAAATTTTTGAAATCTCAACATTCACTCATCCAAATCACGTAAATTTTTTAGGAAACTTTATACACAACCTATATTACACATATACATTAGAATCAAGTCTTTTGAAGCTCAAAAAAATGCACTAAGGGTCACGGCAATGACAAGGGCAGAACGGGTAAAATTTTCCTCTTCACTTCCTTTGAACTTTCTTCAACAATACAACTCATTTCCACTAGATTAAACACTAATCCAACATAAAAAATATCAAATCTCATCAAATCAGTCCATCAAGCCATAGTGGGATTTCATAGAGCCCACATACAAAATTTCCAACCGTCCAAAACTACCCATAAGAATTTATAAGCTCACAAGTGTAAGATAACTTCCATAAACTAAGATTTTTGAGGTTGATCATTCATTACCTTCTTAGATGATCAAGGCAGAAATTTTCACTCCAAAGGAGCTCAAGAAAACCGTGCAAATGAAGCCTTTTTCCTAGCTTAGCTTGATCACCAAGTGATTTGCAAGTTGTGGTAAAAATTTGACGTGATTTGGACAAGAAATGAGCAAGAAAATGAAGAGCTTTTGGTCTTGTTTCTCCCTTGGAGTTGGCCGGCCAGCTTAGAGCAAGAGAGAGAGAGTGTTTGATGAAAAATGAAGCTTCCTTGAGAAGCTAAAATGTGTGGCTAAGAATGCCTCAAAAGTCAACTTTCTCCCCACGCGCACACTCGCGCGTTTCGTGCTCGATTCCTTTCGAGTTTGTTTCACTTGTGCACTACCTCTAATGCACTTCCAATCATATTATTATTATCCACTCTTAATGGTCTAATAATAAGGGTCTAAAGTTTCTCAATTAATCACGCACGTAAAAATGCATACTTCCGATTTGTGCGCGATAAAGTGGAATTTCCAAGAAATTCTTATAACGATAGTATCACTAACTAATAATTGAACACTTAAACATAAAAATAAATTTTTAAAGACTAATGTACAAGTCTCCAATTTTTCTAAGCTTATTGTATTCTCGAATCGATTATTGTTTCCAAACACGCATCCACTATTCACTCTAAACGAGCTTTCAAAAATTTAAATTTTGTAACAAGTCATTTTAAAAATATAAGCAAGTCATAGTTCCATGCACTTGGGTCTAAAAAGGTTGAAATAAATTATTTGGAGAAAACGGGTGGATAAATAATTAATTAAGCCATTAAAATAAGTAAAAATTCGGGTCCTCACATATTGATTGGTAACTTGTGTATTTTCTTCAATAAAATACTATTGAACCATACAATGATTTAAATATACAATGATTTATTTTTTTGAATCACACTGTACTATGGACAAAGTAGCCAACCCCTACTAGTATACTAGTTAAGTTATAAGTTCCAAACACGCAGTATAAAAAGTCAAGAATACCCCTTTAACTTGTTGCTCGGAGTAACAGAGTACCTCAAGCTTTTATCTTTTCAAGTTTTTTATTTCTCATAAATTAATTCAAATCCTGGGTTATGCTAGATATTTGTCACCTTTCACGAGCAAAAAAAAATATTCCCCTAATCAACTGAATTACAAAATTATCCCTGGAATTACAAAATTACCAAAGAAAAATATTCCCCTAAACAACTGAATTACAAAATTTGTGAATATGCAAAAAGAACCTGGAAACTAGCTCCAGTTAACTGGGATGGCCTAATGGATCTTCAGCCCAATTTCTGGAGATGGTGGGAGGGATTATTATGGGCAAAGGAAAGAACAGATGGCCAAGACCACATTGATCTGACAATCAACATCCTTTGGCAAATGTGGAAAGATAGGAATAGAGTGATGCATGGACAGCAAGCAAAGGATGAACTATGTTGTGTCCACAAAGCCCATCAGGAATGGTGGGAGTTCAAGGAAGCTGATGAAGAAAACCAAAGAGAAGGCATTCTTGAAACAACTCAACATCATCCTAATAGGAACTGGTACCTCCCCCCCCCCCCGGCGCACAAGGGATAGTCAGAATCAATTCAAATGCTATGATTGCTCTCCAATTGAACAAAGTAGGAAGGGGAATAGTAGCAAGAGACTCCAAAGGAGAATTGGTGCAGGTCTGGGCAAGACAGGAACAAAAAAGAGGTGAACCCCTCATTGAAGAGGCATTAGCAATGCGTGAAGCTTTGCTAATGGGGAAGGAAGCTGGATGGAGAAGAATTGAAGTTCAGTTTGACAGCAAAGGCTAAATTGACAGAATCAAATTCGGTACAAGTAAGGACAACAGTATTGAGACAATCCTGGAAGATATCCTAGAGTTGAGAGAGGTGTTTGATCAATGCTTTTTCTTTTTTGTTCATAGAACAGGAAATGATGTTTGTCATAGGCTAGTGAAATTTGCAATTAAGCTAGTTAATGATGTCAAATGGGAGACTAGCTTCCCAGTGTGGATCAAAGATCTTGCACAAAAAGACTATAGGACAGTTGTTCCTTTTGGTAACTAAAACTTGTATTATCAAGTTGCAGGATATAATACAATGCCATTTTGACAACAAAAAAAAAAGTAACCACATAATTACTAATCTAACCTTTATTCTTAGAGAAATGTGCATAAAATGTCCTCACATTTGGTGCTTTGACTTTTCTAAATTAATGCATTTATGTCCTTCACAAAAGCTAAATGCACCAAACTGGTGCCAAACTACAATTCTGATTACATTTTCTCTTGAAACCATCACAGTACTCACACATTATGAACGTTACAAGGGGTGGTAAGGTCAAATCAGAGATTCTGATTGATTCATATGACGCAACCCATGTTATGTAATCTTAAATTCTAATTTGGGTAAATATGAACAAGAAAATTAATAAAGCATATCTTTATCTTTTCTATTAATTTTTCAATTTGTACCTAATTTTTCAATTGAAATATACAAGAAGTTTTGGGGCACCCTTTGACTATATTTCTAAACTTGATAAGATTTGGGTATGAATTATTTTCTTTCTTCTTTCTTATAAGTGGTAAGCATATGGTAATGAATGTTTTCCTAATGGTGGCTGACTATGATATTAATTCATTAATTTCTATGATTGGAAATTGGTGGTAAGCAAAATGAGGAAAAAAAGGTTGACGAGGCAAAGCAGAATTTGCAAAGTAAGAAAAACATGAATTGAAATTTTTTCTTCTTTTTTTTTAAACAAAAAGGGATGATTTATACATCAATTAATTGAAATATCTGCATAAAGAGCAGATAATACAAAAGGGGGTGTGAAACATAAAACTTTATTTGAAATTAAAATGACATATTGCGCTAGTTCATGAGCTATTTAGATATCCTAGAAATCCAAGAAGCTTCCAAGGTTTTTTCAAGTTGGTTTGTGATCAACCAACTTGGGTTTGGCGTGGATGTTAACATATGTTATGTAGTATCTAATTAGTTTAATTGACTGCTTCATCTGCCTGTAGGTATGATTTAATTAAATATTTAATTTTGTCTCGATTAGCAAGCTATAGCGTTTTTCACAATGGCAAAAACTAGTGTAGAGAGGGTCTAAAGCAGGCGGGCATCTATAAATTATCATGTCATCATGATAAATTTTTAATACAACTCCCATTCTTTTCTTCACCATCACTGTCCCTTTCTGACTTTTCTCTACACTTCAACCCCATTACCATAGCCATAATCAACACCACCTACTTCTTCTATTTCAGAGGGTGAATACATCAAATTGGATCAACTATTAATATGTAACCCCAATGTGAGTGGATTTGGACATGGAGATGCAGAAATAGTACTTCAAGATCTATTACATGTCCAAGGCCATTTGTTCTTCTTGGCATTTGTTATTTTGGAGCAAATCATTTTGGTTCTTAAAAAGAAATAGTTCGAGAAGGTTCACTTGGCCAAAATGAATTTATAGACCTGTGGTTGCTTGTTTATACTTTTTCTACAAGATGCTGGGAATTTCTTCTACCGTATTTCTAGTCATAGTATGTAGATTTTGAAGAATCCTATTTGACTTTCACCCTCTTTCTTTATTTTTTTAGCCAAATTGGAGCGATGGGGCTGTGTTACTATTGCCTGATTTCAATTATTATAAGGTGGATCAATAGTTTTAGATTCTAAATAGAATCCAATTTGATTAGATACCTGATAGAAGTAATCAAGTAATAGAAGGGATATATTGGAAACAAACAATCTCTTCTAGAAGAGGTTATTCATCTTCCTAGTTTTTGACACAAGAAGGGGTTTTTCTAAACCCTTTTTGTATCAAAAGAGTAACGATTCTTGATCCTGTTTTCAAAGATTTCAAGTCTTACTTTCAATTTTTCTAGATGTATCAGAGCATTTTTCAATTTCTTATGGAATAAAATAATACAAATATAAGGAGTGGGGGACAAATAAAAAAACAAAAGGAGTTTTATTGATTAAATATAACTTTTTATAAACATTTTCAAATTGGTTGAGATATTAAAATAAATAGAATAAAGTTCTATTAGTATAGAAAGTATTTGCACAATATCTAATCTACAAAAATATATATTCTATCATCCAAGAAATTGAATGATTCCTTCTTTCTTCTAACTTTGAAATGAAAGTACGATAGATACTATCAAGGGGTGAGTGTTTTGAATCACTTAATGAAGTTCATTTTTTAAAAACATCATCAGCAAAAAGAAATGAAGTTTTTTGAAATAGCAAAAAGGGAAATCCGTCATTTAGATGACAAGAAAGTATGATTCTTGAGAACTCAATGGGTCCTCCCTCTTCGAATCTGACAAAGAAAGAAATGAATCCTGCTAAGTTCTTATGCTTTCATGTCCATAACTTAATTCATTCGATTAGTACAGGGATGAGTAGAAACTCGTAGAAGTATGAATCAAGATCTGAATAGCCACATGATTTCTCCAGATTAAGGTTTCTTTGGCTTCCCTCCCCAAATTTGATTTCATCCTTCTAGTAAGATATCTAATCCAGAGAGAATGGAAAAGAAATCCAAGCATCACTTCAAACCTTAATTTTTCTTTTAATTTCTAGCTACATTTCTTCTATAAATTTGGAAATGCATTTGGGTTTGCAAAACTTCAGTACCTTCAGAAAAAATTTAAACCCCAGATTTGGGTTTTGTAAGAGAAAAGGAGAAAAAAAACAAGAAAATGGGAGGAAGACATGGAGGAGAATGAAGGCGATGGTGACTATGATAGAGATCCAGTTGATCATTAGTTCCTTAGGAACAAAACAATGGTGGTGATGGAGAATGAAAGAAAGATGCGGGACGATAGTGGTGGTTGAAGGGAGAAGAGGTAAGGTTAAAGTGTTGTTAGGATTTCATCTAGTAGAATAATGGAAGAATGTTAATTGTAGAAGAATATGAGAATTGGTCAGGAGTCAATCCCAATGAAGCACTGGCAATGGTGGAATGAGGGTTGGGTTAGGGCAGCCATGTGTGAGCTGGTAGCCGGTGAGTTAGAAGAACAATTAGCGAGCGATTTCTACTTTTATAAAAAAAAGTGTTAATAACATAGTAAATTGTGTATAACCTAGTCCATAGGTGGGATCATAGACTGAGTCTACACAAGTTTTTGCCTTCCACGATTGATGACTTAAAAGCCAATATATATGCTCTCATAAAAGCTTACAAAGGTAAAGAATTTTTAGCAAGGTATTCCCTCCCATCCCATTGAAAGTGTCATAATTTTCATTTTGAAATGTTCCAAAATGTTTGTCATATTGAGAATCAAAGCACTTTTCAGTCTCTCATCCCAATATAGTCCTCCCCTTTAATCATATGCATCTTATTATTCAAATTCAAATTGTGAATTTGTACAAGTAAGATTGGAAAGAGAAATATAAACATGACAATCAAACCACTATTTTTAAAAAGTTAGATTCTCAAAACATGACAAAATAATTGGGATGAGGGAATATAACCTTTTCCCCAATTCATGATGTACGAAGATAACATTTGTAACGACAAAGGTAAATTTTGATTCCATGATCTTTAGTATACCTAGTATCTACTTATGTAAGGATCGAAAATAACCTGAAAGTGGGGTGAATTAGGTTGATTATAAAACTAATCAAGTTATGGGCACTTTTTCGCTCAAAATGAAATTTACCCTCTTTTCTAAGTGATCACACAATATATATTAATCAATGAATGAACAATATTACTTGAGAGAAGTAGAAGAGATAAGCAATTTAAAAATCACAACATAACAATAAGTAAATAAGAAGAAAGAAATTGCAAACCAATTGACTACCAAACTCCTCTTGAACTTGTAGATCAATTAAAATAAGCTTCTTCAAGTCGATGAAATACAACCAATCTTGTGTACAAATGAAGGTTCACTTCCTCCTTGCCCCAAACTCCACTCGGTCAAATTAGGAAGTTTTACTATCCCTCAGGAAAACCCTCACAGAGCTACACTATTAAAGTATTCACTCACAAATGAAAAGTTTACAATAAACTTCATACCACCAAGACTACAAATCATCCTTGGAGAGTGTTTTCTCACTAAAACTACTCTAGATCTTTTGTATCTTTAGTGTGCAAAAGTTATTTGAAGTTTCTGATCATGCACTATTTATACAAGACCAAGAAAGTGCTTCATTAATACTTCTAACGGATAGAAAGTAGCTGAACAATCAACTAGCCGTTGGGGTATCGGACGTCCGATCCGTCTGAATTTCGCGTCCGACAGTAGGCAGTGAGCTTGAGAGAAATTCTTTAATTCTATCGGATGTCTGGTGCTTGCGTCCGAAAGCAGACAGTGAGTTAGAAGGAATATCTCAATTCTATCGGACATCCGGCATTGTCTTTATAAGCGTCCGACAGCTTTCGTCGAGTTTGAAGGATCCTATTGGACGTCCGATGCTTGCGTCCGATCGAGGTCAGTGAGCCAGGAAGAATGTTTTATTTCCTTCGGACGTCCGGTGATGGAGTTTTTCATGCGTCCGAAATTGCGCAAAAATTATTGGACGTCCGATCCTGTTTTCACAAGCATCCGACAGCTTTCAGAGCAAACTTTGTTTCTTTCAATTGCAGTTGATCTTTGAATTTGATTTGCTTCATAACTAAAAGGATCTTTGAGGAGATATTAGTATCATCCATTGTTTTGTAAACATCAAAAGTTAGGGACTAAGATCAACATTCTCCCTCTTTTTTATGATGACCAAACAATGGATGAAAGAAAGAAAAAGATTGAGCATATGAGCATAAACTCCCCCTCACTCATTGCATTAACAATTTTTAAGAGCCAAACTTATAATCTCATAAAAACTCCCCCTTTCACATAGCATCCATTTCTCCCCCTTTTTGTCATCATAAGATGAGATTAAAAACCAGCAACCATACAATAATAGAGAATCCAATAGTCCAAACAAAAAAAATGATACCAGAATTCAGCAATCATCAACATACCAGCGATCACCAGCCAAAAAATAGAAAATTGATACCAAACAGAGAAACAACAATCAAAATAATTATCAAAACAAACCATCATTAGATTAGCATTATTCTTTTCTCCCCCTTTTTGTCATTGTAAAAATTCAGTAATATCTAAAAATATCAAGGAAAATTCAGTTCAAAACATCAGAAACATCAAACGAACATTATGAACAAGAATCTCACCAATCTTACCAATATCTCCTATTCCAATTGTTTTAATTTTCATGTCATCTCCAAGTGTCACTTGCCACAAGACTTTGGCTTGAGTGTGATGGATCATTGGTCATGTGTCTTGAGCAATTACAGTCTATGAACCATTTTGATGCCTTAATGATGTTCACCAGATTCACTTACTCAAGAGTTCAAGAACTAATATTTGGTACCCATTAATTTTTGGATCCTTGAGAGTTAGTATCATGTCTAACTATCCACATGCATTTCATACCTCTTCTCATGTTTTTCATCACATAGGAATCACTTTTCATGTGACCTTTTTGACAACAAAAATTACACATAACCAACGAATTAATTGTATAAACAGATTTAATAAATTTCATTTGTTTTCTCTTATAAACAGTAAAATCATTTGCACCAAAATTTATCTTCTTCTCATAAGTGCCAAGATGAGACTTTGTTCCATTTCGATGAAAGCAGTTTTGTTTCTTATATTGGAGAAATTCATTTAGATTATTCATTCTTTTTTTCAAATCACCTGGTTCCTCTTTGAACATTTCACAAATCCCTGTTTTTCTATCAAGTTTATTTTGTAAATCAATCTCATTCTTTTTCAAGAAATCATTTTCAGATTTCAGCTTCTTGTTTTCTTGAAAAAGGCGTGTATTATGCTGAAGAAAAAAACTAATTTTGCGTTTTAATTCCTTATTTCTAGTATAAAATTCTTTCAAACTATCATGCAACTTTTTAATGAAAGATTCAAGATCATCATCAGTTTCATCATCACTTTCAAATTGAGGGTTAAAAGTCGTTACCTCATTATCTGCAATGGTCATGAAAGCCAATTGAGCAGATTCTTCTTTCTCTTCAATTTCACCATCGGAGTTGCACTCATTCCATGTGAATTGGAAGTTGTTGAATCTTGATTTTCTTTCAGCTTTTCTCTTCTTCATTGGACACTCACTCATGTAGTGTCCAAGTTGGCTGCATTCATAGTATTTGTCACCTTATTTTTTGTTGGCCTCATACTTTTCTTTGTTTCTTGCATTGTTGAATTGATTAGAATCTGAATTGTTAGGTCTTCCTCTTCTAAATCTCCTTTTGTTAAGGATCCTTTTGAAACTTCTTGTTATAAGAGCCAGATCACTGTCATCAACTTTCATATCTTCTCCATCCAAGGAGGCCGAATCATCTTCATCTTGAGATGCTTTTAGAGCAATGCTCCTTCTTACCTTTGCATCATTTTCCTCTTGCACTTTGGACTTAAGGTTCAGCTCATAAGAGGTTAGAGAATTAATAAGAGATTCAATAAGTAAGGAATTTAGATTTCTAGCTTCTTCAATGGCAGTCACTTTACTCTCCCAATCCTTGGATAAGGCATTCAGAATTTTTCTGTTTTTCTCACCTAGAAAGTATTCCTTTTCCAGCACCTCTAAATCCTTAATGAGGTCATTGAATCTACAATACATCTTATCAATGTTTTCATGAGATTCCATCTTGAACGATTTATACTTGGTAACCAGAATAGACTTCTTTTGTTCTCTCACATTCTCACTTTCTTCATGGATTTCTCTAAATTTGTCTCAAATTTCTTTAGCGAACTTACAACCCTTGACTCTAATAGATTCATTTGAGTCTAAAGCACAATATAACATGTAGACACCAAATTTTTGGTGTAATTTCATTTTTAGTTTTTAGTTTCCAGTTTTATTTTTATTTTTAAGTTTTATCATAGAATTTGTTGAAAAAGAAAAAAAAGAGAAAAGAAAAGCATTCAAAAAAAATATGATTTAGTCGTTTGTAATTTAAATTCAATGCTTTCTTGAAAGAAAAAATGAAAAATATGAAAAATGAAACAAAAAAGATGGAAAAATGGCCATTTTTGTTGTTTTTAGTTGTTTAGTTTTTAAATTATTTTCATTATTATTATTATTATTATTACCTGGTTTTTGGCAATTTGTTATTATTATTATTATTATTTATATTTTATCATTTCTGTATTTATTAAGTTGAAAGTTAAAAAAAAAATAAAAATAAAAATAAAGAAGAGAAACGCGACTTGTAAGCTGCGTTTTTGCAGCTTGCAAGGGAGGACTTCGGGCAGCCCCTTGGGTTGTAAATATAGAAGAGCTGGCTGAAGGTTTAGGGTTGTGGTTCCTAGATATAAAAGGAAAGCCGCAAGACAGCCGCAAAGGGGGAACCAACGGGGGAAAGAAAATAGAAAAAAAGACAGCGGAAGATAGGAGAGGTTGGAGGGGAAGGCAAAAACGAAACAGGGAGAGCAAAAGAGAGATTAGGGGTCCGGCTGTAGAGAAGCAAAAGCTACGGGAGACTTATTGAGTGAACGGAAAGGAAAACGAGAGACAGAAGGGAACCATTTTTTGAGAGATAGAAAACAGGGAGGTTTTGGAGGGTAACGGCGGAAACAAAAGTGAAGGAAGAGAGAAAAAGCTGAACAAAGGAGAAGGGAATCTGAAACAAGAGAGAGCTGACGGCTGAGGGCTCCAGGGAGAATCTGAATAGCAAGGAAGGAAGAAAAGGTTTCTGGTTCGTTGTAGCAAAGGAAAAGAATCAGGAGGTGCAGCTGCAAGAGAGCCAGAGAGACAAAGATTTCATCTTTTGGAATACATCAAGCTTCGGTCAAGGATTAAAGGTAACATTTTTTACTTTGGACTGGTTTATAAGTTGCTGAATCATGTTTGAATGCTGAAAGTCTTGGTCTTTACACTTGATTGTGTCCTCCATACAAGTTCTATCTATGAATCCGGTTTGAGTTTGAAGAAAAAGGGGTTTGCGTTAGCTATGCTTGTTTTGTTAATGTCCATAGCTGTTTCTCTTGGTGGTCTTTATGCGCAATCTGGGTTGAAAAATTATGGGAGATGCATAATTTATGGCTGGGTTGGAGGGTAGGACGTATGTTCATGGCTTTTGTTTCGAAAAGATGGCTGTTTTCTTGAGTTTTGTGGGCTGCATATGTCTTGAATTCCATTGTTAGATTATGAAAAGAAAATAGTGGCTGAATCCATGTTTTGCATTTCCATTTGAATCCATGTTTCACGGCTGTTTTCCTCCTGTTTGAGAGCTGGAAACTTCAGAAAATTCTGGAGTTTGCGGACAGATTTGATTGCAGAAAGTTTACTTCTTCCATAACTTACATGAAGCTGGCTGCAACAAGCTAAAAGCCTTTGGTTCGTTGCAGCGGCATGGGTCAATTTCTGTGGTCTTTGTCTTTCGCTGGTTTAAGTTTGGAGTTCATGATGTCTTTGATCTTTGGCTAAGCACATCCTGGACATGTTAGCTGCAAGTTACATTTTTTCTGTTGAGAATTGCATTTCCTGCCATGATAATGAACCAAACCTGGAAAATTGCAGCAAGCTTTGATTGCAGAATGTTTCTTTGTTGCCTTGCATGAACTCCTTTATGAGTTAACATAGTTTCCTTGTATGATTTTGCTTGCTTGGATTATGGTAGTTGTGCAGTTGTTAGTTAGTTCAAAGCTTGGAAGATTGATTAAGAAGTTTTCTAATCTATTCTTGGTTGTCGAGGCTTCAAAGCTTAGGAAACAAATTGCAGAAAAACTTTGCTGCACTCTTTCTTCTTTGCTGTTTAGTTTTTTTACTTTCTTGATGGTCAGCTCCAACTTCATATGTGCAACGGCATTGTGTGTTTAGTTAATGTTTTTTTGCGCATAAGAGTGGAGCATGAGATGATGTCTTCTTGGTTGAAGAAAGTTTGGCAAGCTGCCGAATTTTCTGTTGCAGAAAACCTGCGACATGTTTTCCTTTTATTGCTGTCTTGCTGTTTAGTTTTTCACCCTTGATGGCCAGCTTCACTTCTTGTTTTAATCTTGCAATAAGAGTAGCTGCCTTAATCTTGCAAATGATGGAATGGTTATGCTTAGATGAAATGTTTTGATCAAAGCTTGGAAATGGAAATGAGAAGTGCAGCAGTTTCCTTTCTCGGTTGATAGAAGTTTGAATAGAAAGTAAATTGCAGAAGTTTTCTTGTCTACGTAGCTTGCATGAGTTTTGCATGAAACAATTGCTGAAAATTGCACTTTGATCCCTCAAGTCTCCCCTTGTTCTACTAGGACCCAATCAATTGAATAACTTCATCAATTTGGTCCTTGGCAATTTTAATTCTACAATTTCATTGCTTGTTTGCTTCAATTAACTACCATGCTTTGTTTCAATTGCGTTTAAGTCATGACTTTAGGGATTTTACGATCAAGTGAGCTTGTGATTGCCTATTTTCTTTAATTTTCCCAAATAAATTGGTACCTTGACCATTTCTTTTATTTTGGAGGATAAATAAGTGATTTCACTTCATTGGGGCCCAATTCAAGGGAGGTACACTCTATCCCTCATTTGCACTTCATTTGACCCTACGTGCTCCTATGTGTTATGTGAATATGCCTGTCTACTTCGCTTTCCTTACCTCTTTGCATGCATTTTTACTTTTATTTAAGTTTTATGGGGTATGTGTACACCTCTTGGCTTGTAATAGATAGGGCTTGGCGAGCAATTTGGTCCATTTACCCTTTCCCCTTTATGTTTTTATGGGGTATGTGTACACCTCTTGGCTTGTAATAGATAGGGCTTGGCGAGCAATTTGGTCCATTTACCCCTTCCCCTTTTGTTTTAGTTAGTGAATGTAATAGGTTCATTAGCTTGGTTGCATGCCTACGTGTTAAGTGTTACTCGCTTTATTAGGCTCTTGCATCTAGTCGAGCATGCTAATTGTTATGTGCTATGTGTCTATAGGTGTTTGGCATGTCTAATCGCTTTCCATAGCTATGAATGAATGTGATGGATGAATGTACGTCACCACACTAGTCCAATGCTAGTTGTGGCTCATTATTTCATTAGGAATTCATAGAAAGGGCTAGTCCAACGCTAGTCCCAATAGGATTTTTCCTTTGTTTTCCATTAATGCATTATTTGCCTGTTCACTACATATCATGCATCTTCCCTTAGTTTTATCATCTGGCATGCTCCTCGCACCCCTTTTCCCCTCATTTTAGGATTTTTGCATCTCATACTAGTTATAGGGTTCATTTGCCTGGAGAGTCCCCTTAAATATGGGATATAGACGAGTGTGGCTTTTTCTAAAGCCTTAGCACGCTTGTATCCTCTCTATAGAAGGGCAAATTGAGTCACAATTTAGGTCTCCCCGTACCCAACATGCATGAATTCCCTAAGCTCATGCATCCTCAATCCACTCTATCATCACACTTTCACTTTTGTCTCATTTGCACACGAACACTTTTTTATCTTCACTTGCACACGAACACTGTTATCTTCACTTGCACACGAACACTTTTATCCTCACTCGCACACGAGTACTTTCATCTTCATTTGCACACCGACACTTTCACACTTTTCTCTAAATTGCATACATGCATTTTGCCCACTAGCACTTGGAGTATATTTTATACATTCAAGGACATTTTCTTTGCACACTTCCCCTCACACTATTGTTTTTATTACTTTTTCACACAAACGCACATTTTTCATGGCATGCATTCATCCACTCATTTTTCACGTCATTTAGGTTTAGGTGTGACCTCTCCAAAAGGATCATTATTGGGCTTCACAATTAATGTGATTGGCACCACTCAACCTTTGAAGAGAAATTTCCCCCATGTCCCCCTAGGTCTAGGTTTTTGCATTCATATAGACATATCCAACACGCGATACATACCTTGGGTAGAAAAATTAGGAAAAGTTAGGTTAAGTCACGCAACTAGCCTTGGCTAGGGTGAGGGAGTGCCTTAGGCCTTGCCTTTGCCTTCTCCCTCATCAAATGTGACCCCGGATCCCTCTTTTTGGTTACGTAGACCCAAAAGTTCTCTAAAAGGGTTTATTTACTTTTTTCATTCAAAAACAAAAATCATTTTTGGGTGACTTGGTACACCCTAACTCTATACCAAGTGGCGACTCCATTTTCCAAAAAACCCTTTTTGAACTTTATATGGCCAAACCGTCGCTTTATCAAGTCCCATGGCCTTTATTTTCATTTTGCACACGTTCACACCACACTACACACACCACACCCATCACAAACACATTCATTCAAAAAGTGGGGCGCGACAGTTGGCGACTCCACTGGGGACTTCCTAAGTGGGTCCGAGCATTTGATTTGGCCATTCTTTTCCCTTTTCTACCCTTTTTATGCGTAGCATTTGGATATTAGGGTTGCATTTTTCCTTTTAGGACTTTTTGCCTCGCGCACGTACCAAACTACTCCCCACTCACGTATGTATGATTGGTTGTTTGGATGTATATTTTACTCGTTTTATCTCGCGCTTTGCATTGCATTTGGGTGGGGGATGTACCCTAGAGCCTCGCGTTGGTTCTTGATCCCTCCCCTCCAAACGAGCACTAGCATACGCGCATACGCTTTAATTATTTTTACCCCTCATTATTTTTCTTTTAGTGGCTTGTCACGCCACTCCACCCTATTAGGATTTTAGGCGACCCACTTGGACATGTGATCGTATCACGACGTGTGCGTAGCATGATCCGAGGGGTCACTCGATCTTCCGCTTTAAACTTTAGGTTGATAACCTATTAGTTTTTAGTCGAAGGTTGAGGATTTTTTTTAGATTCGCCCAGACGGGTAGCCGTAACACGACGTGTGCGTAGCAACGTCTGGGGAATCGCTCGAGCCACCGACAAGGAACCTTGGGAGTGATGACCCTTGGTTTCCAAGTCTGAAGGCTCGGGGACCTATGACTTATCGAGTCTAGATGCATTAGTGAACCCTAACCTCATGCATCCATTTTAGCTTGCCTAGGGTAGAGTCAACCTTACCCTATTAGGGACACTATTCACGAGGGGAGGGGTCCAACCCCTTTCTTCTTTTTATTGCTTTATGTCCTTGTGTTGATTTCGTTGCTACAATGTGTTATGTGTATTTATCGGACTGAGCTAACTTTTCTTGGTTTTGTGTCCCAATTGCATTCACAAACCCTAGCAAATAAGAGGTCTGGCATGACTTTTTAGAAACCTACCCTTGTAGATAGGCTATTGCACGTGTGAAAATTGTGATATATCTTGTTCATAAATTAATGTCATACCATTTTAGGCTTACCCTGGCAAACAAAGGGCTCCTTAGGTCACGTCTCATTTCAAATCACATTTTTCCCTGCTTTGATAAGAATGGCATCATGCACAAACCATAGAAAGGGAATGCCACATAGGGAATCCCGTGTTTAGGAATAAGCCACCTTGTGTCTCGGATACTTAATCCAGTGAGACTTGCACGTTTACATTTTTGTACCATCCAAAGGGGTAGTGCACAAGGTAAGGTAGGATCCGATCATTTTCATAGAGTGATCTTTGGAATATGAGCATCTAATAATCACTTTTTGGCCATTTTATCAACAATTGGTAAAAATCCCTTGCGTGAAGGACATTAATTTGAAGAAATTTACAAATGATTCCTCTTATTGAGACGATAAATAAATTGAGGCCAAAATTTGATTTTTAGAAGGTCATAGACTAATGCACCTCAATAATTTTGAAATAACCAATGGCCGGACAATTCAACCAATCCATTTTGCCAATTCCTTCAATAAATCATCAATTCATTTGACCAATTTACCCTTTTAGGGTCACCTGGTCGATTTTGAATAAATCGTCGATTCATTTGACCGATTTACCCTTTTTAGGGTCGTTCGGCCGATTTTTGAACAAGTCACTAATTCAATTTCATTCATTTGGCCAATTTACCCATTTTTAGGGCAACCGAGCCGATTTTGAATAAATCAAGTTTCGTTCAATCTATTTGATCAACTTACCCTTTTTAGGGTGATCTGATTAATTTTGGATAAATTGAATTTCATTCAATTCATTTGACCTGTTTCCCTTTTTAGGGTAATCCGGTCGATTTTTAATAAATTGTCAATTAGGATGTCAATGTCGAATTTCAAAATGGAAAACCTAGTCGATTTTGAGAAAAGCATCCATTGCATCCAGCCATTTGATCAGTTGGAGTTTTGACCCGTGCTTCACTGGGAAAAGGTCCAATCTCTTCGATAGGAAGTTCGTCAAGGTCAAACCCGTGCGTTTTTGCAAGTTTTTGTATCGATCAAAAGTGATCAATCTCTTCTCATTCCAATGGGCCAAATTTTTCAAAATTATTTTCACTCCATAAGCTGATTGGATCCATCAGGTATTGTATAGTGCCTACCTCAGAGGATTGCATCATTTTAGGCCTACCCTTGGCACAAAAAGGGTTCCCCCATAGGACATGCATCCGAGTTTTCTGGATATCTACTAACTCTTGCCTTTTTCTTTTCCTTTTCTTTATTTTCTTTGGAATAATTAAGCGACGGCTAAATCTAAAGGCAATCTTTCAAAATTTTCAGGTAATTTTAAACATAGCTTCTCGTCGAAGCCCCATCATAACGCGATCCCGCAGTCAAGCCCAGAGGAATCGTGTAAACATGAGTTCACAACCGGAACAGTCGGATAGGTCTGCTACTACAGCTCAACCTGAGACTGCAAGTTTGGGGGTCCAACTGACCGAGATGCTTACGAAGTTTGGTGAAATGGCAACTGAAATGGCCGTCCAAAAGAAATTAATCGATGAGCTTATCAGTAGTGGAGTTCAACCTGAGCCTGAACCCGACAGTCAGCCGGAGCCAGAATCGTTTGGCATAGCCACGACCCAAACTACTTTTACTCCACCCTTCATTATTCCACCCGAAGGAACTTTCACCTATCCCACCATACGTTTGCCATACACTTGCCCTCCTGATCCTTCATTCTTCCCTACTTACATGCAAGGCCCACAGCCCCAAATCACTTCGAATATACCTCCTAAGCCGCATACCTTTTATCACTCTGTTGCTGAGCCATTCCTACCAGACCATATTGTTCAAACCAAGGCAGAAATTGGGGAATCTTCCGCTCCCGTTGATATAAAGCTTCTCAAACGCCTGGACCGTTTCGATGAGTTTATAAAGAAAAGTCAGGGGTTGAACAAACAAGGAGTCTTGGATTACGATGAGCTTTGCCTTTTCCCGAATGTGCAATTGCCTGAGGGGTTCAAAACTCCGAAGTTTAACAAGTATGATGGGACGGGCAATCCCAAGACACACCTCAGATTGTTCGCCAACAAGTTGGGTAGGCCAACAGATGATGAAAATCTGCCTTTGAGGCTATTCCCAGAAAGTCTGGAGGGGGATGCACTCGACTGGTATTCCAAGCTGAAACCCGAAGAAGCGAAGACCTGGTTTGACTTGTCCAACGCTTTTGTAAGGCAGTACGAGTATAATTGCGAGTTGGCTCCGACGCGAACCACATTGGAAGGAACGAAAAGAAAACCCTCCGAGGATCACAAGACTTATGCCAAGAGGTGGAGGAAGATAGCTGCAAAAGTCGAGCCACCGATGACTGAAGACGAAATCATTCGCACTTTCATTAAGGCACATGATCCGCCGCACTTTGAAGAAATTTTCCGCATGACTGGATGCTCATTTGCTGCTATTATCAATAAACTGGAAGAATATGATGACTTCGTGAAGGCTGGAAAGATTGTTAATGTGTCTGCCCTGAAAACTCAAGTGGAAGTTTTGCAAAGCCAAAGTAGTAATGGGAAGAAGCAACAATTCAAAAAGCAAGAGGGAGAAACTGCTTTTGTTTGGGATCAAAACCCTACCCCAAAACCCAGATTTCGACGATACCCTACCTACTCCAACCCTTACCCCCATTATCCAAACTCTCATCCTGTTTATCACGCCAATATCCACCACCCTCGACCTCGCCCAAGCTATCCTAATCCACCTGTAGTCCCTTTTCAAATAACTCAACCTAATTTTCAACAAATACGACCCCGACCCCCTTACAATCAACAACTTCCTCCACCAAATGGACTCACCTACAACTACCCTCAACCCACTGAACCTCAAAGGCAAAATCGCCATCGCATTTTTACTAATCTTGGCAGGCCTCTGGACCAATTGTATGAACAATTAAAAGCCGCTGGTAAAATCGACGTCATTCCCCCTCCGCCTTACCCTCATGGCATCCCTGGCGGATACAATCCACAGTACACTTGCGCTTATCATTCAGAAGCACCTGGCCATTCAACCGCCAATTGCAAAGTACTTAGGCACCAGATCCAAGACATGATCGAGGCTGGAGAAATAGTGCTAAGAGGAAAGGGTGGACAAGGACCAAGTGTAAGCACAAACCCCTTTCCCAAACATGAAGACACTTTAGAGGCATCCACCTCCAGTGACGAAATCTGAGAATCTTGAAGGCACGTTGTAATTATGGTTGGCCGAGTATTTTCCCTCTCGAGGGGAATTTTGGTAAATCTAGGGGTTGTTATTTACTAAATTTCACAAAAGCTGTTTTTTGCATATGTGAATAGTTTAATGAAAGCATCTTTTGCAATTGAGTTTATCTTGTTTACACTTTGATTTGGAGTTGCATGAAATGCATAATTTGCTTGATTTGATTATTGTCTTGATTCTTTTAAATTCTTTTAAGATGGCCAAAGTTGAAATTATTTGACCCTCTGAATATCACTGTTCTGGAATTCGATGAAGCCGCACATTGAAAATCCCTTCATTTAAAAATCCCTGCATTAAAACTCCCTTCCTTGAAAAACCTTCATTGAAAATCCCTTCATACAGAAATCCCTTATAAAACTTGCTTCATTGAAATCCCTCCATTGAAAATCCATCCCTTGGAAAAACCTTCATGGAAAAGGCCAAGATCCCTTCATTGATAAAAATTCCTCCCCTGCCAAGCTCGAAGCTGATTGGTCAGAGTAGGGTTACCAATGATTGATGAAAAACAGCTGAATGTCATAAGCATGACCTATGTCCGCCACCGATCTTCTGAAAAGGAAACAAAGTGCTAAAGCGATGAAAGACGAAGTCGAAGGCAAATTTGCTTCAAATTGACAAAGCTTATTGGGTGTTCAAAGGAGAAATGGATGGACAGACATTCCCTCAACCTATCAACTCGGACATGTGTAAGATGTTCTTTATTTGATTATGCAAATTTCTTTTTGGAAATCGCGCAAGGGTCGAGGCACAAGTCAGGCCATCTTCCTTTCCAATCAAAACATTTCATCCCTAGTCATCCCCTTTGAGCTATCAGAACAATAATTTTCGTTTGGCAACCCCTGAGAACTGCAAACCCCACACTGGGGCAAATTCATTTTGAAAATGATCAGAAAGGAAAGAAAAACCCCACACTGGGGCAAATTTATCTTTGGAAAAGAGATGAAAAGGAAAAAGAACCCCACACAGGGGCAAATTTAGTTTTTAGAAAAATGCAAAAGTAAGAAGAATGCAATGAAGAAAATGCAACGAAAAAAATCCAATCAAACTGGGGCAAAATTTTCCTCAGTTTCGTTCAAAATTGGAAATAATTTCAAAATGATGCAATCTCAGGCTATTTCACACCCCTCTCATCAAAATTTGCTTTCAAGCCTCAACTTTTTTCAAACACCCCACCTGACTTCATTTCAAAAGCCCAAAGTCCTGGCTTTCGTCACTTGCTGCATTTCTATTGGGAAATTTGCTAATCAGCTGGCAAGTGATGTCCATAATGCCTTCGCCTAATCTTACCAGGGAAGCGCATTTTACTGATGTCAGCAATCTTCAGTTCATACTCCTGAGTCGATTATGGTTGAGTTTTTTCCATTGTTCCTTAGGTGAAAACCCGAAAGGGCACCTCGAAAAAAAAGAAAAGAAAAAAAAAAGAGAGAAAAACAAAAACAAAAACAAAAACAAAAGAAAAGGGGTGGGGGCAACCTTGGTGAAAACCCAAAAGGGCGCCAAGGTGAGTTTTGTAAGCACGAAGAGGAATAGCTGGTGACTTGGTTCGTTTGGATCTCCCTTCATTTGGAATACTTCTGCCAGTGTTGAATTCCAGAACAAAGATATCCAGGGGATTAAACGTGACGTCTGTGGGCCGAAAATTGTGTCATTTTGTAAATTAAATATTCTTTCGTAAGTACATTTTTAGGAAACTCATTTCTTCCAAAGCGCCTGCATTTATGGCATTATGTAGGCACAGATGGTTATGTTTTGCATTCTCGTGCATATTCATCCCTTCATAGCATGTGAATTTTTATTGCATACCTCATTTTATTTTAACTTCTTGAATTTTGGTAAATAACAATCCCCGGAGTTTATTTCAAAGGAATGCTTGGATTCAGTCGTCCTTTGGAAACGGTTGAGATTCAGCAAAGCCAGCCACGCAGCCTTCACAGTATGGCAAAACACATGCCTGGTCAGTTTGAGAATTCGGAAAAGTTTTGGAATGAGAAATCTAACTCAATCAGATGCCGCAGCCAAAATTGGCGAAAATGGAAGGAAAAGGAGAAAAACTCATGTTTACACGATCCTCAAAGGCGAACGGATCAAATGATGAGGACAATTTCTTTGTATTTTCTCTTTTGCAGAAAAGTTCCATGCATGGATAAAAGCAATTACACCTCGCACTGAAGTCGGTATCAAAAGGTGTTCTCCAAATGAGTAAAGGTGTACTGAAATACGTCGCAAGCCAGTTTGATCAAATGGTGCAACAACATGGCAAAGCAGAATCAACTATTGGTTCAAAGGCAAAACCTAATTCCTACTGGGGCAAAAATTTGGTTGGTTTTTAGGTGAGTATACGGAGTATCCCGTCTTACATTTCTCGTACTTTGCCACTAAACATGGGTTAGTCCCACTAGTGTGCATTTTGTTTTCTTCGCCGCTAAACATGGGTCAGTCCCACTAGCGCGCGTTTCATTCTCATTGCCGTTAAACATGGGTCAGTCCCACTAACGTGCATTTTATGTTCCATTGCCACTAAACATGGGTTAGTCCCACTAGTGTGCATTTTGTTTTCTTTGCCGCTAAACATGGGTCAGTCCCACTAGCGCGCGTTTCTTCTCATTGCCGTTAAACATGGGTCAGTCCCACTAACGTGCATTTTATGTTCCATTGCCACTAAACATGGGTTAGTCCCACTAGTGTGCATTTTGTTTTCTTTGCCGCTAAACATGGGTCAGTCCCACTAGCGCGCGTTTCATTCTCATTGCCGTTAAACATGGGTCAGTCCCACTAACGTGCATTTTATGTTCCATTGCCACTAAACATGGGTTAGTCCCACTAGTGTGCATTTTGTTTTCTTTGCCGCTAAACATGGGTCAGTCCCACTAGCGCGCGTTTCTTTCTCATTGCCGTTAAACATGGGTCAGTCCCACTAACGTGCATTTCTTGTATTTTGCCACTAAACATGGGTTAGTCCCACTAGTGTGCATTTTGTTTTCTTTGCCGCTAAACATGGGTCAGTCCCACTAGCGCGCGTTTCATTCTCATTGCCGTTAAACATGGGTCAGTCCCACTAACGTGCATTTTATGTTCCATTGCCACTAAACATGGGTTAGTCCCACTAGTGTGCATTTTGTTTTCTTTGCCGCTAAACATGGGTCAGTCCCACTAGCGCGCGTTTCTTTCTCATTGCCGTTAAACATGGGTCAGTCCCACTAACGTGCATTTCTTGTATTTTGCCACTAAACATGGGTTAGTCCCACTAGTGTGCATTTTGTTTTCTTTGCCGCTAAACATGGGTCAGTCCCACTAGCGCGCGTTTCATTCTCATTGCCGTTAAACATGGGTCAGTCCCACTAACGTGCATTTTATGTTCCATTGCCACTAAACATGGGTTAGTCCCACTAGTGTGCATTTTGTTTTCTTCGCCGCTAAACATGGGTCAGTCCCACTAGCGCGCGTTTCATTCTCATTGCCGTTAAACATGGGTCAGTCCCACTAACGTGCATTTTATGTTCCATTGCCACTAAACATGGGTTAGTCCCACTAGTGTGCATTTTGTTTTCTTTGCCGCTAAACATGGGTCAGTCCCACTAGCGCGCGTTTCTTTCTCATTGCCGTTAAACATGGGTCAGTCCCACTAACGTGCATTTCTTGTATTTTGCCACTAAACATGGGTTAGTCCCACTAGTGTGCATTTTGTTTTCTTTGCCGCTAAACATGGGTCAGTCCCACTAGCGCGCGTTTCATTCTCATTGCCGTTAAACATGGGTCAGTCCCACTAACGTGCATTTTATGTTCCATTGCCACTAAACATGGGTTAGTCCCACTAGTGTGCATTTTGTTTTCTTCGCCGCTAAACATGGGTCAGTCCCACTAGCGCGCGTTTCATTCTCATTGCCGTTAAACATGGGTCAGTCCCACTAATGTGCATTTTGTTTTCTTCGCCGCTAAACATGGGTCAGTCCCACTAGCGCGCGTTTCATTCTCATTGCCGTTAAACATGGGTCAGTCCCACTAACGTGCATTTCATATTCCGTTGCCGCTAAACATGGGTTAGTCCCACTAGCGTGCATTTCATTTTTACAGCCACTGGAGCATGAGGTGAGTCCCGCCAGCGAGCATTTCACTTACATCGCTACTGGAACGTGGGTCTGTCCCAATTTTAAATTTCTGTCCCGGTCTATCCCGTGGGTCTATCCCAATTTTAAATTTCTGTTCGGGTCAGTCCCGTTTAAATTCCTATTCGGGTCAGTCCCATTTTAAATTCTTTGTTCGGGCCAGTCCCGTCTTTAAATTTTGTTCGGGTCAGTCCCGCTTTAGATTTCCTGTCCAAGTCAATTCCATGTTAAGTTCTGTCAAAAAGGGGTCGATCCCCATTTCTAAAACGTCCACCGTTCGTGATGTTCGCCACCAAATAAAGCAGGTAGGTATTTGGTGTCTACTTCTTTGTCTCAAGTTTTTCCAAAACTCAGACAAAGAGGGGCAAACTGTAGACACCAAATTTTGAATAATTTGTATGTGGCATCTATTGCATGATTTTGGTTGTTTTAGATTGTTTGCATTCTAGTTCGTTATTGTTTGTTTCTCATTTTTAGTGGTTATTTTATTTTAGTTCATTTTTGGCCTTTTTAGTTGATCTATTTCATTTGTCATTTATTCTTGTTTGTTATTTTAGTTTTATTTACTTTTAGTCTTAGTTTTTAAATTTTAAGATTAGCATGGAGTTGCTAGAGAGAAAAAGCAAAAACATTCAAAAAATAGGTTTTTAGTTTTCTTGGAAAAAACAATGGAAAAGAAAGAAAAAAGAAAAATTTGTTCACAAAAATATGTTTATTTCTTTACATTCAACCTTTTTGCACTTTAGTTATTTTTATTAAGTTATTTTGAAAAAAGAGGAAAAAATGAAAAATATGAAAAATGAAAAATGGAACAAAAAAGATGGAAAATGGCCATTTTTGTTGTTTTTAGTTGTTTAGTTTTTAAATTATTTTCTTTATTATTATTATTATTATTACCTGGTTTTTGGCAATTTGTTATTATTATTATTATTTATATTTTATCATTTCTGTATTTATTAAGTTGAAAGTTAAAAAAAAAAAAAAAAAGAGAAACGCGACTTGCAAGCTGCGTTTTTGCAGCTTGCAAGGGAGGACTTCGGGCAGCCCCTTGGGCTGTAAATATAGAAGAGTGCTAAGGGTTTTAGGAGGGGGGTTCCTGGTATAAATAGCAAGAAAGGAGGCAGCCGCAAAGGAGAGAACCAACGGGGATAGAAAAACAGCAAAGGGAAAAAGAAACGGGAGAGGATACGGGAGCTAACGGAAAGAAAACTGGAGCAAGAGGGAAGGAAGAAGAGAGAAGAGGCGGGGCAGGTTGTGAGAAGGGAAGAAAAGGTTGGATTGGAAAAAGAAACGGGGAGAGCAAGAGAGAAAGGGGACATCGAGTGACAGCCAAAAAGCTAGGAAAACTCAGGTTTGAGAAGGTTGAGACCGAGAGTGGGCAAACAATTAGCGGCGAGAAAGGGAAAAGAGCAAGAGTGAAAGTGAAAAACTTACCGAAAACAGAAAGAAAAATTTGGGAAGAGAGGAAACACAAGGCAAGGAAGAAGGGAGGTCGTGGTTTTGGCTGCGTTCTGGGTCTGCTCAAACGAAGTTCTTCTGCTCCATTCGTCTGATTGGAAGGTACCGTACATTAAGGTAAAAATCGCAGCTTTCCTTGCATTTTTGCTGGTAAAGATGCTTCCTTTCTCTGTTTCTTTTGCTTATCTTGGATGTCGATGGTGGAGTTGGAACTTTCTTTTGGTTTTTGATGATACCATGGCTGGTTTTTGATGATACCATTGCTGTCTTTTTTTTTTCTGATTCCAGTGTGTTTTTCATGACTTTCCTTGGTTCTAATTGTCACTGGTTCGTACGTTTATGAGTTGTGGCTGACTTTGGATGATTTTCTTGAAGAGTATGGCCTCTGGCCTTTGTCCCTAGATCCTTCATGATAGTTGAGTCTATTAGGGCCTTTAGAGTTAGACCGAGAGTCGCTGCAACATGCTTGAATTCTCGTGACTTCTTCCAGCAAGTTGAACTTTTGACCCTTTGTTTCGTTGATTGCTTTTTGTTCTGTGGGTTCGTCTATTTTTTCCTTTATGCTGTTTTCTTGTAGTAATAGGTATAAGATGCATGTTTTGTTGGTTGGGAACGAATGTGAAATGTTGGCATGATGATAACAATGTTTCGGCATTTAACCTGCACAAGCTAGAATCTGCTGCGAGACAAAAGATGTCGTGTTTTCTGTGCTGTTTTCTTCCTTTTGCCATAGTTGTTTATCGATCCTTACACTTGAGTGGCATGCTAATTTGCACGTTTGGACTACTAATCAAACACTTAGCTAGAAAATGCATGAATCTGGTTGGCCGAAAGTTTCTTGAAGTTGCAGCAATGTTGCAGTCCAGAAAACGCAGAAATGTTTTGATGTTTGCGACTTGGTTCTGATTGGTTTGGTTCAGATTTTAGCATGAATGTAGATCATCTTTGATGTATTTTGAATCTGAAAGTTTTGTTGGAAATTCATGCTATGATGCTGCTGAAGTTGCCAAAGTTGTTCCTTTCAAAAACACAGCAAGCAAAGGCTGCTGCATTTTCCTTTCTTTTTGCTGCCGCGTTTCCCTTCCCTTAATTACTAGCTGAGTTTGGCACTTTCGTTTGATGTTTGATCTTGTGTTGAGGGAAGCCAGGGAAGGTGGGTTGTTGAATTTGCATGTTTGATATGTCTGGATCATGTTCAAACACCAAGAATCCTTGCTGCATTCTATTTCGGCTGCTTTGCAGCATTCCAGATTTTTTTTAAAACTTGCCAAATGAATTTCATTTCTTGCTTGCACTGGTTGTTGCTAAGTTTTTTTTTGTTGAATTGAATGATGGCTTGCTGCTTAGTTGGAAGCCTTGTGTTTGGACTTGATTATGTTTGAAAGCTGGTTTGACAAGGTACCGAATTGCAGAAAAGTTTCATCCGAAAATTATAGAAGCAATGGAAACTTCGGTTTGCCGAAAGCTTCATAGACTTGCTGAAACCTTGTTGCAGTTTGATTTTTGCATCATTTCTTGCTGTGTTTTCCTGATTTGAACGTCCAAGTTGTATGTTGTGTGGTTTAATTCAAAGCTTGGCCATTGGTTGAGAAGGTTGGTGCAAAGCTTGAGTTAGTTTTCTGAAATTTGTGGTTGAAGATGAAAATGCAGCAAGCATTCTAGTTGTAGCAGATTTTAAGTTGCAGAAGCATTCTTACGTGTATGCATGCTTTGCATGAAGAAATAAGTTCCAAAAATTGCACTCCAACCCTTTGACTTCCATCTAATCCTTCTAAGGCCCATAAGCTTTGAAAATCAATCAATTGGGTCCCTGAAATTTTGCAGCAATATTACAAAGACTCAATTAAGTTCTAATTTTTTGCAAATAGATCTTAGAATAGTTGGATTTCGAGCCATTACTTGACTTTTTCTCTTTGCCTTTGGACCTTTGAAGTTCCTAAAAGTATTTGATTGAGCTTGAATGCTTGGTTAGTGTTCACCATTGAGTCTTTGGTAGCATTAATGTTTCAATTCAATTGCTTGTTGGCCTTCATTGGTTACCATGTTTTGCTAAGGTGATGTTTGATGCATGGATTTGTGAACCTTGTGTCTAAATGAGCTTGTGCTTGCCTATTTTTTTTAATTTCCCTAAATAAGTTGATTAATTGATCTTTTCATGCTCATGAACCTTTTGAGTTCTAAAATGTTTCAAATGGCCTTGATGGTTTGGTTAAGGGTTGCTTTTGGATCCTTAGGTAGTTTTGCTATTTCAGAAATTTGATCAATAACTCACTCTTGCTTAGAATTCATGCATTATTTGATCATTTCTAAGTTGCAAAGTGAAAGAGGATTAGATGTTCGACGAATTCTGATTGTCATTCTATCATTACATTGGTGCATTAATCCTTTCCTTTGAATGGTTTTAGCCCAAATTAGCTCCTTCTTTAGTGACCATAGCCCAAGTTGAGTCTTGTTCACCTTACTAGCATTACACACGGGGGAAGGTACAACTTCTTTTATCCCTTTTTGTCTCTCCTATGTGACCTTATGTGTTATGTGAATATGCCTGTCTACTTCGCTTTCCTTACCTCCTTGCATGCATTTACTTACTTTTTACTTTTATTTAAGTTTTATGGGGTATGTGTACACCTCTTGGCTTGTAATAGATAGGGCTCGGAGAGCATCTGGTCCATTTCCACTTCCCCTTTATGCTTTTATGGGGTATGTGTACACCTCTTGGCTTGTAATAGATAGGGCTCGGAGAGCATCTGGTCCACTTCCCCTTCCCCTTGGTGGCTTGCTTTTGTTGCTACATGTTTAATTGCTTTATTAGGCTCTTGCATCTAGTCGAGCATGCTAAGTGTTACGTGTTACGTGTTTACGAGTGTTTTGGCATGTCTACTTGCTTTCATAACCATGAATGAATGGAATGGATGAATGTACGTCACCACACTAGTCCAATGCTAGTCGTGGCTCATTATTTCATTAGGAATTCATAGAAAGGGCTAGCCCAACGCTAGACCCAATAGGATTTTTCCTTTGTTTTTCATTAATGCATTATTTGCCTGTTCACTACATATCATGCATCTTCCCTTAGTTTTATCATCTGGCATGCTCCTCGAACCTCTTTTCCCCTCATTTTAGGATTTTTTGCATCTCATACTAGTTATAGGGTTCATTTGCTTGAAAGTCCCCTTAAATATGGGATATAGACGAGTGTGGCTTTTCCTAAAGCCTTAGCACGCTTGTATCCTCTCTATAAAAGGGCAAATTGAGTCACGATTTAGGTCTCCCCGTACCCAATATGCATGAATTCCCTAGGCTCATGCATTCTCAATCCCCTCTATCATCACACTTTCACTTTTGTCTCATTTGCACACATGCACCTTTTTATCACTTTCACTTGCACACGAACACTTTTATCTTCACTTGCACACGAACACTTTTATCCTCACTCGCACACGAGTACTTTCATCTTCATTTGCACACCGACACTTTCACACTTTTCTCTAAATTGCATACATGCATTTTGCCCACTAGCACTTGGAGTATATTTTATACATTCAAGGACATTTTCTTTGCACACTTCCCCTCACACTATTGTTTTTATTACTTTTTCACACAAACGCACATTTTTCATGGCATGCATTCATCCACTCATTTTTCACGTCATTTAGGTTTAGGTGTGACCTCTCCAAAAGGATCATTATTGGGCTTCACAATTAATGTGATTGGCACCACTCAACATTTGAAGAGAAATTTCCCCCATGTCCCCCTAGGTCTAGGTTTTTGCATTCATATAGACATATCCAACACGCGATACATACCTTGGGTAGAAAAATTAGGAAAATTGGTTTAAGTCACGCAACTAGCCTTGGCTAGGTCGAAGGGGTGCCTTGGATTTTTATCCTTGCCTTCCCCTTCGTCAAATGTGACCCCCGATCCCTCTTTTGGTTACGTAGACCCAAAAGTTCTCTAAAAGGGTTTATTTACTTTTTTCATTCAAAAATAAAAATTATTTTTGGGTGACTTGGTACACCCTAACTCTATACCAAGTGGCGACTCCATTTTCCAAAAAACCCTTTTTGAACTTTATATGGCCAAACCGTCGCTTTATCAAGTCCCATGGCCTTTATTTTCATTTTGCACACGTTCACACCACACTACACACACCACACCCATCACAAACACATTCATTCAAAAAGTGGGGCGCGACACTCGCTTCACACCGAGCATCCCACACGAACCGACCATGTTTTTTCGATAGGTCAGTTAAAGGACCGGCCAATTTGAAAAAATCTTTAATGAAACGCCTGTAGTACCCAGCCAACCCTAGAAAACTATGAATCTCCATGAAATTTTCTGGCCTCTTCCAATTAGTCATGGCCTCTACTTTCGCCGGGTCAACCGAGATACCCTCTTGGGAAATTACGTGCCCTAAGAAAGAAATTCTTTTCAGCCAAAACTCGAACTTACTAAATTTGGCATACAACTGATGCTCTCTTAGGGTTTGTAAAATGATTCTTAGGTGCTGTTCATGCTCCTCACAAGTCTTGGAGTAGACCAAGATATCGTCAATAAAGACAACGACAAATCGATCCAGGTAGGGTTTAAAAATCCTATGCATTAGATCCATGAAGGCGGTAGGGGCATTGGTTAGTCCGAAGGGCATGACTGCGAATTCGTAGTGCCCATATCTCGAATTGATAGCAGTTTTCGGGATATCTTCTTTCCTAATCAATAATTGGTAATACCCCTGTCGAAAATCTCATGAACTAATTTATACTAGAAAAATAATTTAAAAACCATATTTACTCATAAAAATTATCCAGAAAATTTTTCTAACAAAGAAACTATAGAATTAGTGTGCAATTAAATAAAATAAAACTTAGAAAATAAGAAAATTACGGGTTCTCACACTCTCTCCCCCTTAAAAGAATTTCGCCCTCGAAATTTCTCATATTGATTTTCAAACAGTTCAGGGCATTTCTTTTTCATTTCTTCTTCCACCTCCCAGGTAACCTCCTCAATTCCGTGATTTCTCCACAAAATCTTCACCAAAGGTATTCGTTTGTTTCTCAATCTTTAACCTTTCGGTCGAGCAACTGTACTGGCTTCTCTTCGTAGGTGAGGGATTCATCTATCTCGACTTCCTCTGGCTGTAAGATGTGAGACGTATCAGGATAATACTTTTTAAGCATCGAGACGTGGAAGACGTTGTGAATTCTGGATAGACTTGACGGTAGTTTAAGTCGATACGCTACTTTACCAACTCTTTGGAGAATCTTGAAAGGTCTGACGAATCTCGGTTGAAGTTTTTTTCCTCTACCCGCCGTGACACTTCGTAATGGTGTGACCTTAAGGAAAACACAGTCCCCAACTTCGAACTCCAGATCTTTTCTTCGATTGTCCGCGTAGCTCTTCTTTCGGTTTTGAGCTATTTGGAGACTTTGTCGTATCAACTTGACTCTTTCTCGAGCATTCTCCATCCATGGAATAGTGGTTGGATCTAGCACCTTTCTCTCACCGATTTCGTCCCAATAGATCGGTGACCGGCACTTCCTCCCGTATAGCGCTTCGTAGAGTGCCATTTGAATTGACGAATGGTAACTGTTATTGTAAGCAAACTCTACTAAGGTCATATGTTGACCCCAATTACCTCCAAAATCCAGAACACAGGTCCTTAACATATTCTCGAGAGTTTGAATTGTTCGCTCCGACTGTCCATCCGTCTGAGGGTGATAGGTGGTGCTTAAGTTGAGCTTAGTCCCCAAAGTCTCTTGACATTTCTGCCAAAATCTAGATATAAAGCGGGGATCTCTATCCGAAACGATGCTCACAGGAACTCCATGTAATCTTACGATCTCATCCACGTACACCTGGGTCAATTTGTCCATGAAATACTTCATGCTTACCGGCAAGAAATGGGCCGATTTGGTTAACCGGTCGACGATCACCCAAACGGCATCATGCCCTCGTTGTGTTCGCGGCAAACCTGAAACGAAATTCATTGTGATGTTTTCCCACTTCCATTCGGGTATCTCAAGAGATTGTAACAAGTCCGATGGTTTTTGATGCTCTGCTTTAACTTGTTGGCAAATGAGACATTTTTGTACGTATTGAGCAATTTCCTTCTTCATGTTGTCCCACCAATAGGCTCCTTTTAGGTCTTGGTGCATCTTGCTACTACCCGAATGGATCGTATATTTAGATCGATGATTTTTCCTCTAAGATCTCCTTCTTTAACGTTTCATCTTTGGGCACCATAATTCGGTTTCCGTATTTCAAGACTCCCTCGGGACTGAAATTAAAATCTGACAATTCCCCTTTTTCCTCTTTCTCTCCCCATTTCCGCACCATCGAATCCTTCTTTTGAACTTCTTTAACTCGCTCCAGTAGTGCGGATGTTATTTTAACATTACCAAAAACCACCTTATGACTCCCAAGGCAGGGCTTCCACTCACAAACAGATTCCAACAGATCCCACTCCTTAATCATTAACCCCGCTACTTGAGCCTTTCGGCTTAAGTCATCCGCCACCACATTAGCTTTTCCCGGATGATGGTTCATAGTGCAGTCATAGTCCTCCAGAAATTTCATCCATCGTCGCTGCCTTATGTTCAATTCCTTTTGCGAGAAGAGGTATCTAAGACTCTTGTGGTTTGAGTAAACCTCGAAGGTCACCCCGTATAGATAATGTCTCCACTTTTTCAGAGCAAAAACAACCGCGGCTAACTCTAGATCATGGGTGGGATAGTTCTACTCGTGGGGTTTCAACTTCCTAGAGGCAAAAGATATTACATTCCGATTTTGCATTAACACACGCCCCAGACCTTCCCGTGACGCGTCGGTATGAACGGTAAACCCGTCTACTCCGTTAGGCAAAGCTAGAATCGGTGCCATGGTCAATCTTTTCTTTAACTCACGAAAACTCGCTTCACACCGAGCATCCCACACGAACCGACCATGTTTTTTCGATAGGTCAGTTAAAGGACCGGCCAATTTGAAAAAATCTTTAATGAAACGCCTGTAGTACCCAACCAACCCTAGAAAACTATGAATCTCCATGGAATTTTCTGGCCTCTTCCAATTAGTCATGGCCTCTGCTTTCGCCGGGTCAACCGAGATACTCTCTTGGGAAATTACGTGCCCTAAGAAAGAAATTCTTTTCAGCTAAAACTCGAACTTACTAAATTTGGCATACAACTGATGCTCACTTAGGGTTTGTAAAATAATTCTTAGGTGCTGTTCATGCTCCTCACAAGTCTTGGAGTAAACCAAGATATCGTCAATAAAGACAACGACAAATCGATCCAGGTGGGGTTTAAAAATCCTATGCATTAGATCCATGAAGGCGGTAGGGGCATTAGTCAGTCCGAAGGGCATGACTGCGAATTCGTAGTGCCCATATCTTGAATTGAAAGCAGTTTTCGGGATATCTTCTTTCCTAATCAATAATTGGTAATACCCCTGTCGAAAATCTCATGAACTAATTTATACTAAAAAATAATTTAAAAACCATATTTACTCATAGAAATTATCCAGAAAATTTTTCTAACAAAGAAACTATAGAATTAGTGTGCAATTAAATAAAATAAAACTTAGAAAATAAGAAAATTACGGGTTCTCACACTTTCTCCCCCTGAAAAGAATTTCGCCCTCGAAATTTCTCATCTTGATTTTCAAACAGTTCAGGGCATTTCTTTTTCATTTCTTCTTCCACCTCCCAGGTAACCTCCTCAATTCGGTGATTTCTCCATAAAATCTTCACCAAAGGTATTCGTTTGTTTCTCAACTCTTTAACCATTCGGTCGAGCAACTGTACTGGCTTCTCTTCGTAGGTGAGGGATTCATCTATCTCGACTTCCTCTTGCTGTAAGATGTGAGACGTATCAGGATAATACTTTTTAAGCATCGAGACGTGGATGACGTTGTGAATTCTGGATAGACTTGACGGTAGTTTAAGTCGATACGCTACTTTACCAACTCTTTGGAGAATCTTGAAAGGTCTGACGAATCTCGGTTGAAGTTTTTTTCCTCTACCCGCCGTGACACTTCGTAATGGTGTGACCTTAAGGAAAACACAGTCCCCAACTTCGAACTCCAGATCTTTTCTTCGATTGTCCGCGTAGCTCTTCTTTCGGTTTTGAGCTATTTTGAGACTTTGTCGTATCAACTTGACTCTTTCTCGAGCATTCTCCATCCATGGAATAGTGGTTGGATCTAGCACCTTTCTCTCACCGATTTCGTCCCAATAGATCGGTGACCGGCACTTCCTCCCGTATAGCGCTTCGTAGAGTGCCATTTGAATTGACGAATGGTAACTGTTATTGTAAGCAAACTCTACTAAGGTCATATGTTGACCCCAATTACCTCCAAAATCCAGAACACATGTCCTTAACATATTCTCGAGAGTTTGAATTGTTCGCTCCGACTGTCCATCCGTCTGAGGGTGATAGGTGGTGCTTAAGTTGAGCTTAGTCCCCAAAGTCTCTTGACATTTCTGCCAAAATCTAGATATAAAGCGGGGATCTCTATCCGAAACGATGCTCACAGGAACTCCATGTAATCTTACGATCTCATCCACGTACACCTGGGTCAATTTGTCCATGAAATACTTCATGCTTACCGGCAAGAAATGGGCCGATGTGGTTAACCGATCGACGATCACCCAAACGGCATCATGCCCTCGTTGTGTTCGCGGCAAACCTGAAACGAAATTCATTGTGATGTTTTCCCACTTCCATTCGGGTATCTCAAGAGATTGTAACATGTCCGATGGTTTTTGATGCTCTGCTTTAACTTGTTGGCAAATGATACATTTTTGTACGTATTGAGCAATTTCCTTCTTCATGTTGTCCCACCAATAGGCTCCTTTTAGGTCCTGGTGCATCTTGCTACTACCTGAATGGATCGTATACTTAGATCGATGAGTTTCCTCTAAGATCTCCTTCTTTAACGTTTCATCTTTGGGCACCATCATTCGGTTTCGGTATTTCAAGACTCCCTCGGGACTGAAATTAAAATCTGACAATTCCCCTTTTTCCTCTTTCTCTCCCCATTTCCGCACCATCGAATCCTTCTTTTGAACTTCTTTAACTCGCTCCAGTAGTGCGGATGTTATTTTAACATTACCAAAAACCACCTTATGACTCCCAAGGCCGGGCTTCCGCTCACAAACAGATTCCAACAGATCCCACTCCTTAATCATTAACACCGCTACTTGAGCCTTTCGGCTTAAGTCATCCGACACCACATTAGCTTTTCCCGGATGATAGTTGATAGTGCAGTCATAGTCCTCCAGAAATTCCATCCATCGTCGCTGCCTTATGTTCAATTCCTTTTGCGAGAAGAGGTATCTAAGACTCTTGTGGTTTGAGTAAACCTCGAAGGTCACTCCGTATAGATAATGTCTCCACTTAAACAGAGCAAAAACAACCGTGGCTAACTCTAGATCATGGGTGGGATAATTCTACTCGTGGGGTTTCAACTTCCTAGAGGCAAAAGATATTACATTTCGATTTTGCATTAACACACGCCCCAGACCTTCCCATGACGCGTCGGTATAAACGGTAAACCCGTCTACTCCGTTAGGCAAAGCTAAAATCGGTGTCATGGTCAATCTTTTCTTTAACTCACGAAAACTCGCTTCACACCGAGCATCCCACACGAACCGACCATGTTTTTTCGATAGGTCAGTTAAAGGACCGGCCAATTTGGAAAAATCTTTAATGAAACGCCTGTAGTACCCAGCCAACTCTGGAAAACTATGAATCTCCATGGAATTTTCTGGCCTCTTCCAATTAGTCATGGCCTCTACTTTCGCCGGGTCAACTGAGATACCCTCTTGGGAAATTACGTGCCCTAAGAAAGAAATTCTTTTAAGCCAAAACTCTAACTTACTAAATTTGGCATACAACTGATGCTCTCTTAGGGTTTGTAAAATGATTCTTAGGTGCTGTTCATGCTCCTCACAAGTCTTGGAGTAGACCAAGATATCGTCAATAAAGACAATGACAAATCGATCCAGGTAGGGTTTAAAAATCCGATGCATTAGATTCATGAAGGCGGTAGGGGCATTGGTTAGTCCGAAGGGCATGACTGCGAATTCGTAGTGCCCATATCTCGAATTGAAAGCAGTTTTCGGGATATCTTCTTTCCTAATCAATAATTGATAATACCCCTGTCGAAAATCTAATTTCGAGAAAACCACGGCTCCCTGCAACTGGTCGAATAACTCATCAATATGGGACAATGGATACTTATTTTTAACCGTCACGTTGTTCAGCCCCCGGTAGTCGATACACATACGCAGACTCCCGTTCTTTTTCTTCAAGAATAACACAGGGGCTCCCCAGGTAGACCCACTCTCGTGAATGAAACCCCGTTCCAAAAGGTCTTGTAACTGCAATTTCAACTCCCTAAGCTCAGCAGGTGCCATCCGATATGAGATTTTTGAGATAGATGACGTTCCAGGTAACAAGTCAATTTTGAACTCTATCTCTCTTTCTGGAGGTAGGGCTACTAACTCATCAGGGGATACATCTGGATATTCCTTTACTATGTGCACATCCTCTACCTTCAATTTATCGGTGGGGGTATTGATTAGAAAGGTTAAGAATCCTTGTGCCCATCTACTTAGCAGTTTTCTAACCCGAATACCCGAGATCAAGGTGGATGAGGCTAATTTTTCCCTTATATCTAACCTTAAAGTCGCCTCCCTAGGAATGCGAAACTCTACCACCTTCTTCTTACAATCTAATTGAGCATTATACCTGGCTAACCAGTTCATACCCAAGATCACGTCGTACCCCTTAATAGACAGGCTTATCAAATTCCCTAACAATTTTCTCTCTCCTACCCAAACCTCACAGTCCTTATAGACCATGCTAGTGATCAAACGATAGTCCCCAGTGGGGGTACTAACTTCTAGGTCATAAGGTAAACTAGCAGGTTTGATATCAATATCACACATTAAATTAAGGTTAACAAAGGAATGGGTGGCACCGGGATCTACTAAGACCTTCGCAAATCGGTGAAATACAGGGATCGTACCTTCTACGACCTCGGAAGATTCTGGGACCTGTTGGGGCTCTAGCGAATACACTCAAGCCGACATCTTGGGTTTCATCCCGTCCACCTTAACTGGTCCAGAACTGGTCCTTGGCAGTTGTTGACTTCTCTTTCCATATTGCTTTAGAACTGGGCAGGTGGCGAGCTGGTGGTCTGCGCTTCCGCAACGCAGGCACTTTCCCTCCTTCTTCCAGAGTTGTCCTCTGTGTGATTTGGCTTTCCGCAATACCTGCAGGGTCCACGGGATGCAGAACCCGAACCTCTCCGGAAACCTTCTCTTTGGCCTCTCCCAACTGGGCCACCACTTAGTTGAGCCCCTCTACTTACGCCCGGCTGTCTTTCACCTCCGGCTCCCCATCCAAACTTGGGAGGGGTACTCTTATCCCCCTGCCCCGAGCTACTACCAGGGAACCCTCACTTTTTAGCTTGAAAGTTTCTCACCTGTAGCCTAGCATTCTCTACTCGTTGCGCCTTCTCTACGGCATTGCCGAAGGCATTAATTTCGGCTGTGATAGATCCTTCTGGATCTCCACGTTCAGACCCTGGACGAATCGCCGTATTCTTCGTTGCTCGGTCATGATGAGTTCGGGCGCGAATTTGGACAGTCGAGTGAATTGGCTCTCGTACTCGGCGACTATCTAGGTCCCTTGACGAAGCCAGATAAATTCATCCTCCTTTTGTTCTTGAACTAGAGGAGGGAAGAATTTAGCGTTGAACTCCCGCATAAAGTTCATCCAGGTCCTAGGCATTTGCTCTCGGTCCCACTTTTGTCGTATTACATTCCACCAGGAACGGGCCACCCCTTCCAGTTGGAAGACAGCAAAAGTCACCTACCGTTCCTTCATGTTGCGCAGGGCAGTAAAGATATCTACCATTTTCTCTAGCCACCTTTCGGCTACATCTGGATCGGGTCCCCCAATAAACTTTGGTGGGGCAAACTTTTGGAACCTCTCGAGGGCCTGGTCCTCGCTCTCCACGTGATTACCAGGGTTCCCAGGATTGGGGTTAGGGTTTTGACCCTGTTGGTGCACCACTTGGACTAGCAAATCAGTCATTTGCTGCATGGCAGCAGCTATTTGGACATTGGGGTCAACTCTAGATTCAGGGTTTGGTCCAGACGAGGTTTCCCCAGTGCCCCTTTCAGACGTGGGTTGCCTACTCCCGCGTCCACCGCCACGACCACTACGAGTGCCCTCCATCGATCTAAATTGATCTAAGGTCAAAAGATAAGTATAATGGTAAAGGCACATAACCCCTTTTTACGTAACAATAAACATGAACAGTTAGCCAAAACAACTACCTCATAGGGCATGTAAACACATAACACATATACATAGAACACATAACAAGATTAAGCAGTTATACAAAAATAGGCAGTCAAGGACATACAAAAGTTATCCCAGGAAACAAAAGAGTCCTCCAAAAGACAATAGACAGAGTTAGGCCAAAACAGCTAACTAAGAGCCTTTCTTAACTATTCCCTTCCTGGGATCAAAAGTGGTCCAAAAGCGTTCCAACCTAGTTCCCTACAGAGGCCACAGACTCTCCCCCTTGGCCAGAACTAGGGGTACTCCCTTCACTAGGTGTGTCGTCACTCAGGGCCTCCACTTGTGCGTTGGCGCCAATCACACTTTGGATTAGCGCCTCGCACTCATTAATAATGCCGCCAGAACGGTCTTTAACTTCCCAGACGACATTAGTAAGACGAGTGTTCACCACCTGCAACTGCTCCCTCAGACCATTCGTTCGCTCTTGCTCCATAACTATGTTTCCTTGGAGCTCTCCAATCCGGTCAACCTGCATCCTTATGACGCCCCTCAACCTAAGCGCCTCAGTGTGATCCCTGGCAGCGACACTCTAAGTCTCCTCCTCTCGTCTAGCACCGCCACGACCGCATGGTCAGCATAAGAGTAATGCTGGCAACGCCTACAGCGACGGGTCCGGCTAGCAGTATACCAAAACCGGATCGGACCTCCTAGCCTCTCCTGGTAATCAATGACTCGTGGTCGCCTCTGAGGTGGCTCACCTTCGCCCTCTCCACTTGCTCCAGCCATGGCCTACAAGAATAGTAAAATGGTTCATATCTTAGACAACGTAAGCATAGTCATACTTAATGGTATCTTAACACTTCCCTTACAGGCCCTAAGGAACAAAATTTCAAACTTGCCTAGGTCATTTCTAACCTAGGTTTTGATACCACCTGTGACAGCCCCACCTTCCCCTAAGGCGTACCAAAGGGGTTAGCGGACTGCCTGTCCAACTCTCGCCAGGACTACTAAGGCAGTTACACACAATCTAAAATGTTTCGGGGTAAACTAGCACGCTTACACGATTCTAGATCGCCACATGAAAATGAAAACAAAAATCGGAACCGCAAATGAGTATTGACTGCCACGTCACCATCCAACCAGAATTCAATCGATTATAGATAACGTTATATAACTCGAGAGGAAACATTTCCAAATCAAATAGGATACATGAACATGAACATGGTTAAACGGTTTTACACACATACGTTTGTAAATTTCCAAATCAAAAGGAAAATATTCGAATCAAAGTACATTTAGGGTTTTTCCAACCATTGAGGAGCTTTACAAAAGAATATATTCAAACTATATAAAAACTAGCTCAACTCGTGCTTCACACATCATAGTTTCCAAAAGGTGGTTCCCTGTAAGGAAAACAAAATTTAACGGAGTGAGCTTTCGCCCAATGAGGTACCATCACCTAAGCAACGAAATTCATATAAGCACAAAGTTACTCAACCCAAATACATTCAATAAGTGAGTCAACGAGCACCACATTGCAACACAGATATTTAAAAGGATACGGTCGGCTCTCAAGAGCCCTTTTTCTCGCTTGTCGTACTTGATCTCACCCCGTTGACCTTCCGTCAACGCTTAAGGAGTAACCAATACCGTAGACTCCGCTTTCTCCAATTTTCTTCCACCTCACATACCCCTACCGGGCCCGAACTCCAATCAGTTCAGAAATGGTAATACTCGAGTATACCGGAATCAAGAGTCTCATACTCAATGATTCCATATAAATAGTCCCCATGGCTTGTCAACTTTCTCGACCAAGCCCTTGCCGGCTCGATTCAATTGACCACCAATGGGGTTGAGCTCAGTGTTAACAGTAGAGGTCGTTGGATACACGTCCAAACGACACCAGTTCAAGTATATTCAAGTGACATCCAATCGATACAGTAAACAGTCATATAAGACATAGAATGAGAGAGTGATAAAGTACACTCTCGTCTCAATCAATATCAACAGTGTACATATGCATTCAAGTCATAGATCTCAAGTATAACAAAGCCATGTAGCAACAATCAAGTGAGTAGTACACTCACCAAGCAAACAAGAGTGTAATCACAAATTTCTGTCCAACGAGCGATTCGCGTCACCGGCATGCCCTAAAACATTCAATTAAACACAATAAGACTCAATTACGAGTCGTAAATCCAAGCCACATGTCACTAATGTAAAACCAAAAGAACTTGCAAATAAACGAAGGAACACTCGGCGCTAAGGGTTTAGACAACCCTAAGGTCTCTAATTACCCCTAACACAACCCAAATCCAATAAAACATACGAACCCACAATTTGGACAGCATTTCCCCTTAAAATTGTAAATTTCCATCCTACCTTCCATCACTTATATTTCTCAAGCATAACCACAATTACCATTGCAAGTCATAGGCCATTCAATACAACTTATTAGGGTCACAATACCCTTTAAATAAAGCCAATTCAAGAGTTCTATAGCAACCCTAGAAAAGCCTCAATTCAAAACCTTAAATCTGAAATTTTCCGTACAGAGCGGAAATTTTTCGCAAATAGCTACAATTAACACTCCTTAAGTTCATTCTAAACCATACCAAGCCATCATCCATGGCCAACAAACATTAAACATATAAAAATAAAAAATTATGAATAAAAATAAAAAGTCCACAATCTCTACCAAAAGTCATGAAATATCCCACAAAATCATCTCTTTAACTAACACAAATCACTAATTTAACATTAACAAGACCAAAGAAAGCATTCTTAGCTACTCACCTTACCAACTCAAGAAAAGAGACAACTTAGCACCTCTCCTTTCCAACCCACTCCACCAACTACTTCAATACCACTTAGCTAAGGATTTTTATGGAGAATTTGAAAGTTTAATCGGTTGAATTGGAAGATTGAGCAAGATTGAGAGCAAGAGAGTTGAAGGTTTCCCTTTTTTTCCTTCTTGAGAGAGCTGGCCAAATGAGTGAAGAAAATGAAGATTTTTGATCAATTTTGGGATATTAGTAAAGTTCATGAATAGTGGTCAAAATCCAAGATTAAGTCACAAAGTGACACTTGTCACCTTTTAGACTTAAAGTTATCCTCTTGTCTCTCCCATGTTAATCCATTTAGGAAACCTCTAATTATCACCTAACACCTAGTAAATTAAACCCGGTATACAAAACTTAACCTAATTGGCCGAATTTTAGCGAACTTTCCGCACTAGCGGATCCCACGTCCAATACACACTCCTAAAATCTCATGAACTAACTTATACTAGAAAAATGATTTAAAAATAATATTTACTCATAAAAATTATCCAGAAAATTTTTCTAACAAAGAAACTATAGAATTAGTGTGCAATTAAATAAAATAAAACCTAGAAAATAAGAAAATTACGAGTTCTCACAGGAGTCTTCTCTAGAAGGCACTTCAGGTGACTTGACTGATCTCCGCTTGGAAGATTCAGCTTTCTCCTTCCCTTGTCTTTTGAAGTACCCCCCAGCTCTTCAAAGATGTTAGGGTTGTGTTCTACAAACTCGACCATCTTGGCAATGGCGTCTTCGTTTGCGTTCTGGGTCGTCGGGGACCCTTGTTCCTCCGAAATGTGATTTTGTTGAGCAGCTGAGGCTTGCTCAGCCCTGGTTAAGGGAACTCTCCTACTTCTAGAGCGCGTAGATCTCATTTTGCAGTAATCTCGTTCCCACAGATGGCGCCAATTGAAAAGATGATTTCTGGTAGGTCTCTGAACCGACCTGAATCAGTCCTCTCTCAAGTGAAGTGTGATGGATTCGTTTGTCCGAGAAGAATAGCGGGGCTTCTCCCCTGGGATTACTCCAACGGTCAAGTCAGTATAGAAATAGAATAAAGAGTAGTGAACAGTAAGGATGCAATAGTGTGCTTACTTGTTGGGAGTGAACAGGGGGTATTTATAGGGTAGGAGCGGAGAACAGGACGGTGGACTTATGCTAGCGGGACCCACGTCCTGACTATTACGGCTCTGTTCTGCACTTGGAGGTGTAACTCTGACACTGCAGCAGCTTGGACATGTTGACAGGTAGTCCTGTGCAATAGCCATTAAGAGCATCAGCAGCGTTTTAGATAAAGCAATGGCCTTCAGTGTGGTGTCAGGTAGGTTGACATCATCCGCGTGGAGCCTGGATGACACACTTAAAGTATAGAGGTCTTGCGTGACATAGACCTGAGATACAACCGAGGTCAGGGGAAGAAGTCATGGCCCCAGAACATCTCGGTCCGTATGGAGGACGAGGTGGTATGACCTCGGTGTGAGGACCCGTAAATTTTTCTTATTTTATATTATTTTATTTTATTTTCTCTTATACATTTTCTTCACTATACCCTATTATATTGATTTTTTTCAGATATTTTATAAGTGAGTAGAGTTTTAAATCATTTTTCCTAGTTTAAGTTAGTTCATATTAAGTTTGAAGCGTATTATGGATGTGGGACCCACTAGTACGGTAAGTGAGATAAATTTTTGACCACTAGTTGGAGTTTTGTATTAAGTGATATTATTTTACAAGGTGCTAGGAGATAGTTAGAGATTAGTTAGATAAATCAACCATTAGAAGGCAAAGGATTAGAGAAAACTTTAGAAAGGCCAAGTGTTGCCACCCCATTGGAAGTTGGATTTTGACCCAAGGTTTCTTAACTTTAATAAATCACAAATTTGACCAAAATTCATCTCATTTTTCTTGCTTCTTGGCCGGCCCTCAAGAGATAAAAGCACAAGAGAGAAACTTCAATTCCAACTTCCAAATTTGCTTGAATCTTGAGATTTCACCGATAATCTTGCAAAATACTCCATACAAGTTGTTTACGCAGGAGGATTAAAGGATTGAATGGAATGATTTTGGAGGGACAAGCTCTAAGTTACCATCTTTATTGAGGATACAAGGTACTTTGGACAAGAAATTTCCTTTTCCTTCATATATGTGTAAATTAGTGGATTATAGATGTTACATAGGTAACTTTGTAAGAATATTTTACGGTTTGAAGTATTTTTATGGTAAATTTTAGTTTTATGGTGAAAAATTCTGATCTCATGTGATGCTTGAGGGTTTTTTATGTTTTGATATGAATTATTGAGGTTTTGTGGGCTAGAATACTTTGCCTAAAGAAATTTTCCAGCTTATGTGCACAAATTCCAGCTTAGGGTTTCCATTTGGTAGTAATCTACCCTATTTTTACATTGCATGTTCGTCCTTGAGAGAGACCGAATCAGCCCTTTCTCAAAACATGAAAGTTGAAGCATTTGAGTTAGTTAGCTACTGGTAAAATTTCAGCTCAATCGGAGCACTGTAGCATGTTAAATGACCGAAATACCCTTGACTGCCCACAAGCCTTGTTTTACAGACAGTTTTCTGTTCTCTCTGAGATTTCGATTTTTGACCATGAAAATGCATGATTTGGCTTTGGAGGTTTTCATAAGAAATGTAGGTATATGTCTTGGTTTTGAAACACCATAAGATTCGTCTCAATTCGATAAGTGTAGATTCAGTTGTGGTTGTCATGCCGAAAGGTGTGTTTTATAGCTTATGATTTGTATGTGAAATTGTGATTGATTCGAGATGAGTTTGGTGTTGATTGTAGGATGAAAAAGTAAGGAGATTTAGGGGAAATGCTGTCTAATTTCTAGGCTGTTGGGTTCCTTTAAGTTTGAGTTGCATTTTGGTAGAAATGGAGAGTTTTGGGGTTGGTCGGATCTCTTGGACTAACTGTTATCCTTTTGCTCAAAAGTCACATTTTTATCCTTTTGTACTAATAATTAATTTGGAAAGGCATATGACTTGCAGTCAAACCTCATTTATGCATTCTGTTTACTGAGTTTGTGGATATGGGAACCATAATTGTTTTACCTTGATTATTTTAGGGTTTCTTGACGAGTAAAGCCATACTTTGGTTGAAAACTTTTGAAGTATTTGTGCTTGAACTGGTGAGTGTACCACTCCCCTCATTTGTTGCTTAACTTGGTTACCTGTAATTGCAATCTGTGAAGAATAACTATACTATCTGTATACACTGTATAAAACGAGGGTGTATTTTATCACACTCGTTTCTCTCATCTATTTATTCTGGTTCCTGTTTACTGTATAAGTTTGTATTTGTTCTCTGTATTTATTATCTGTATCTGTTCTCTGTATTTGTTGATGTCATTTGGAAGATTGAGTCCAACGACTATTCTGTGACCTCTGAGCTCAAATCCTGTGGCTAGTTACTCGAGTCGAGCCGATAAGGGCCTGGTCGATTAGATAACGAACCACGATAGTCTGTTTCTAGGAAATTTTTGGGTATTAGAGACTCTGGATTTCCGGTATACTCGAGTATTACCACCGACTGTTACTGTTGAGGTATTCGGGCCCGATAAGGGCTATGTTTGGTGGACGAAATTTGGCATAAAGTGGGGTCTACGGACGTGTTTGTTCTATATACGTTGACGGAGAGTCAACGAGTTTGGATCAAGTACCGCAATGAAAATTTTGGCTCTTGAGAGCCACCGTATCCTTTTCAGTTGAGATGTTTGTCCATTTCCTTATATGTGTGTATATGTGCCTTAAAAGTGAAATGCCATGATTCGTGACTACTTGTATTTTTGGTACCTCATTGAGCGTAAGCTCACCCCCTTCCCGTTACCTTTTATTTTCCTTTCAGGGAATAACACTTTTGAACCATGATTTTGAAGAAAGGAGTAGAGCGAGCTCTAGCTATTCTTTTGTATAGCTCCTCTGTATGAGAAAACCCTAGTTGTATTTTGATCAAGTATCACACTTCGACTTGTAAAGTTCTAACATATGTATAAAAGTGTTTGTTCATGTTTCCTTTGTGTATTTGTTGGTGAATGTACGTTCTATGGGTTTATATGAACTGTGGCGGCCCCACTTCCCCCTAAGGCGAACCAGAGGGTTGGCGGGTCGCCTGCCCAGCTCTCGCAGGGACTCACGCAAGCAGACCGACCACTAATCCACATATAACTTAAAATCAAAACACAATTTGTCATCCGGACGTGCCAAACCTTTAAACGACTGGAATATTAAATCACATTAACTTCAGAGATAACATTACCAATGAACATCCTACCGTTCACTCTTAAATACATCTCCGACTAGTTCAACACAACCTACAAATATACATTATAAACCATACAGCAAACTCATCAAGCTCAAATAAATTCATACAAGCCAAAACTTAGGGTTTGCACTTTTCCAGCTTCAAGTGACAACCCAAAACAAAGATACAAGTACGATTCAAAATAATATTTACATAACGATAAGATAGACTTCAAGTCTCTCGATTTCCAGAACCTGTTAAGGAAAACAAATATCGTGTGGTGAGCTAACGCTCAGTGGTGCCCAAAACATGCAATCATATAAGGCAAGTAACGAGTATTAAAATTCAACAATTAGGAAAGCGTATAACAGCACACGGTAGAATACAGGGGCTCTCAGGAGCCATTCTCCGCGCTTGATCAGAAATTACCGTAGTTGACCCTCCGTCAACTCTCACTACTAACGGTCCATGTAGAACTCCTTATTTTACTTAACTCCGGCCACCGATTATACCCCAGCTCCGGGCCCGCACGACAAAATAAAAGAGAGCGGTAGTACTCAAGTATACCCCCTGGATAAACTAGTCGAGGGATTCACCCAACGACGTCACAAAATAAGAAATTACCAGGTCAGGATAAGAGGCCCTCCCACCCTTAAGGTGTGGTACATTCCCCTGCCTAGTGATTTAGTACTTGAGATAGGATAAGAGGCCCTCCCACCCTCAGGTGTGGTACATTCCCCTACTCAGTACTTAGCACATGAGATAGGATAAGAGGCCCTCCCACCCTCAGGTGTGGTACATTCCCCTACTCAGTGCTTAGCAAGTATTCCAAGTGTCGCGCCCCACTTTTTGATGATGTGTGTTGTGTGAGTAGTGGAACGTGAATGTGTGTAAAATGAAAAGTAAAAGGCCATGGGACTTTGAGAATGCGACGATTTGGCCAAATAAAGTTCAAAAGAGGTTTTTTGAATGAGAAACGGAGTCGCCACTTGGTATAGAGTTAGGGTGTACCAAGTCACCCAAAAAGTGTTTTTCCTAAAGGAAAGGTAGAAAGAAACCCCTTTTTAAACGACTCCTAATCCACGTAAACCAACGAAAAAGGTTCGGGAGTCACATTTGACGAAGGGGAAGGCAAGGATAAAAATCCAAGGCACCCCTTCGACCTAGCCAAGGCTAGTTGCGTGATTTAGCCCCACCTTTCCCAATTTTTCTACCCAAGATATGTATCGCGTGTTGGATATGACTATATGAATGCAAAAAGAAAGAAAAAATGCAAACCTAAATTCTAAAATGTCTCTTGTAAGGTTTTTGGTCCCAACCACATGAGTTGTGGCGGCCAATAAAGGAAAACCTTATAGAGGTCGATTAATGCAAATGATGGCTAAAGTGCAAGTGTGCAAGTGTATAAAAAGGTGCACATGTGAAATTGTAAAAAAAATCCAAGTGTTTGTGTGCAAGTGTATGAAATATAGTGATAAGTGCATACAGGTGTAATTAAGTACAATTTTGTGAAGCAGAAATCAAAATGAACAATAAGGAAAGGAAAAGTGACGAGGAAATGTGAATTAAAAAAAATGAGTGAGTGATAAATGAGAATGAATGAACCTAAAGGAATGCATCAGGTCGGGTATGGGAATGACTACTAACTTTTTCGACTTCGATTTTTCCTTTGATTAGAAAGCAAAACTAGCGTGCTAAGGCTATCGAGTAGCCACACTCGCTCGTTTCCCTTATCAGAAGGGGACTCTTCAGGCAAATGTACCCTAACTAGCATGAGATGCAAGACCTAAAGTGAGGGGAAAGGGGAATCGAGGAGCATGCCAAATGATAAAACTAAGAAAAAATGCATGATATGTAGTGAACAGGCAAATAATGCATTAATGAAAAACAAAGGAAAAATCCTATTGGGTCTAGCGTTGGACTAGCCCTTTCTATGAATTCCTACTAGCATTAGACTAGTGGAAACAATAAAAGAAACCACAACTAGCGTTGGACTAGTGTGGTAACGTACATTCATCCATTCCATTCATCCACACTATGGAAAGCGATTAGACATGCCAAACACCTATAAACACATAGCACATAACAATTAGCATGCTCGACTAGATGCAAGAACCTAATAAAGCAAATTAACACATAGCAACAAAAGCAAGCAATCAAGCTAATAAACCTATTACATTTGCTAGCTAGGCGCATGTCTTCAATAGGTCTTCATCAAGTGCTTTCCAAGCCCTATCTATTACAAGCCAAGAGGTGTACACATACCCCATAAAGAATGACTTAAATAAAAAGCAAAAGTAAATAAAGAAAATGAAAGGAATTAAAGAAAGGCAAAGAAAGCAAAGTAGACATGCATATTCACATAACACGTAGGAGCACGTAGGAAAAATAAACTTAAGAATATAGAAGTTACCTCCCTTACAATGGAAATCGAGTAAATGAGATATTAGCTTCAAAACAATAAAAAGGTCAAGGTACCAATTTATTTGGCAAATAATCACAAAGGATAAAAAATAAGCATGAATTTGAATCAATTAAATCATGTCGACAATTCACATTTAACAAGTCAAGAGAAGAAAGGACCTGATTGCAAAGATTGACAAAGTTTGGAGGTCAAAATTAAAGAAAAATAAAGTTCAGGGACCTATTTGCAATTAACTTAAGGATCCAATTGAAAGAAGTTGAAAATATCCAGGGCCACAGCACAGTTAAGGAGAAATTCAGGGACTGATTTGCAAAATTGTTTTCTGGTTTCTTAATGGACCAAACCATTGGGCCATCTTTCCTTATTTGCTTGGGCCAAAACCTTCCAGGCCCAATCGGAAATCCAAAACAAAAGGGAATGGGCCATTTTCACCTTTCTTGGGCCAAGATCACTTGGCTCAATCGGAAGTCCAAGGAAAAACTAGTGGGCTAATATATTATTTTAGCCCAAAAATTAGCCAACCAAAACACATGGGCCACGACCCTCTAGCCCAAGCCAAAAACCCAAAAGAACAAGCAGGCCAGCCTATCTTCAAGTCCGAACAAAATTCAACTAAATAGATGGGCTTCATCCCTCAAGCCCACGTCAAAACCCAGAAAAACAAATCATTAATTCTTTTTTCAACCCAAACAACAAATTCAAACCAAAACCTTTGAATTGTAACCTTTCCTAAGCCCAACAAGAAACCCAACAAATATTATTACTCAAAAAACCCAAACTATACTAGACCCAACAAGATTAGCAAATCAATTAAAATTAGCAAGTCATCATTAGGATCTAAAAACAAGCATTAATCTAGCTAAAAGACTACTTAAAATGATTAAAAAAAATGATTAACATCTAAAAAAGGATGAAAATTCAACTTTTGCAAATTTGGGGTTCAAAATACAATTCATAGGAGGACTTATCTGAAGGATTGACAAAAGCTTTGAGGTCTAATTATGAAGCTCTAAAACTTTGGGTTAAATTACCAAGAAGGAGAAGATAAAGGGTCTGAAATTGTAGTTTTGGAGAAGTCATTATCTTCTTCGTCGAATCAACATTTCCGTTCTTTTCAATCAGCCACCAGAGACTTAGTTTTAGTTGCAATCATTCCAACAGACAACACAATTTCCCCAAAACACTAGCTCGGACTCATATGACAGGAAATAAAAGGAAACAGCAAAAATGTAAAACGGCAATGCATCAAAATTCTCAAAATATGAGGAAAGGGATTGGCCGGCTTAGCCGTTTTCTTCACATGGAGATGCAGACAAGTTATCTTGCAATTAAAATTCTCAGTTGGGCATTTCGCCGAACAGGTTACGGGCATTAAAGATTTCACTACTTTTTTGTTCCATTGGAACTACAATTGGCCCCAAAATTATCAACAACAACAAGGATTCTTGCCCAGTCAACATACAAAGCATATGTATTTGAACAACCAACATGAAATTGAGACAACATGCTCACGGCATACCCCGGCAAACATACTCTAAAAAAAACTTTCTGTCCGTTTGAATGAAGACTGAACTGAAAAGGAGGAAACTAACTTACAACGGCCTCTCAACGAGCTTCGCTGGCGGTGACGAATGACGGCAGCGGAAGTTGAAAGGTGGCGGCATAGGTGGAGAGCAGCAACGGCAGATGAGGACTGGTGGTGGGAAGTTCCGGTGATGGTTCCGGTCGTGGCTTCTTCCAAGTTCGTCCTTCACTTTGCCGAGACTTTCTTCCTTTGGTTCATTTGCCTCTGCCCGAAATTCCTCCTCCAAATTCCAGATTGCAGCCGCGGCTTCCTTTGTTTCTGTTCGGTAAAAATTTTGCAGGCCCTGGCGGTGGATTGCAGGGAGATGATGGCGCTGGTGGTGGTCGACGGCATTGAAGTGGCAACCTTGCTTTCGAAACCCATAGCCCCTCAACCTCTGCCCAGCCGTAGAACCTCTTTTTTCTCTGTTTTCTTGCTCTTTTTTCTCAGCCGCAAGCCTTCTGCTTCGGCTTGTTTGTTTTCCTTTTTGTCGCCTCCATGGCCTTCCTATCCCCCTGTTCTTGTGCTATTTTTTAGTCATCAGCCCAACCGAAGCCCCTTGCTCTGTTTCCCTCTCAATCAAATTTCTCTAATCCGTCCCAAACCCTCTCCCAATTCTCAGATTTCCCCTTTTTCAAGCTCTCAATTTCCTCTGCTTTTTCGCTGGAGCCTATCTCCCCTATTCCCCTTCTCTCTATTCTTTTCTTTCCCTTGTCCGTTGCCTTAGACTCCAGTCCCTCTCTTGTTGGTTTTCTTTTTCCCTTAGCTCCCCGTAGGTTTTTCTCCTTTTTGCTCCTCTCCCGGCTCTCTTAGACCCCAATTCCTCCTCTGTTTTCCTTGTTTCAGCCGTCTATTTTTCTATTTTTTTTTCCATGCCCGATAGCTCCCTTCTCTCATTGTCCTCTCCCTCATTGCTTGCGGCTCCTCTCTTTTTAAGGCATCTCTCCAAAGAAAAACTAAACCTAAGATGAAGGGCTAAGATTTAATCCTCTAAAAATAGGTTTATGTGCAAAAATAAAATAGGATAAAGTAAAACCCTAATATTGAAACAAATTAAACTAAAAATTAAATGATTTAATTAAATGATAAAATGAATAAAAATAAAAATAAAAAAATAAAATTGGTGTCTACACCAAGGTTTTAGCATTTGAGATAGGATAAGAGGCCCTCCCACCCTCAGGTGTGGTACATTCCCCTACTCAATGCTTAGCAAGTGCAAGCAGGATATTTCACGAAAATATTTCAAGCAAGTCACCACTCGAAAGAGCTAGTGCGATAAAGTACACACTGCCCACTTCGATGGATCAGAAACCATTTTCCAATTATCACATATCAAGTCAAGAAAGCACTTTAATCAAGTAGGCATAGAACAAGCAAGGACACTCACCAAGAGTGAAGTTCAAAGGTCAAACTGGGATTCAAAATTCCACGTCCTCGCCATACCCTAGAAAACCCGGTTTTAAAACTATAAGTTTTACTATACAAGTGCTTGATTTATATATAAAATTATCGGGTTTTATAACTAGATTATTTTCTCGAAGTAACTTAACCATTCTTTTGAAACTAAAACTAGTAAAAGTGATAAAACATTCCGTATGGTTTCTTTTAAGAGAAATACTTTTTCTTTCTAGAGGTGCAAATAGAACTTATTTATGTCAAGTGAGTTTTCTTGCCAAACAAGTTTTCTACGCCTTTTGTTTAAAATTATTAAAATCATGTTTGACCTTTAAAGTAATATAACACTTTCAATTTCTATTCATCGTTTTGCTTTTGGAGCTTATTAACATTATTATTATCATTATTATTGTTATCCCCAAACCTACCTATCTTCAAGTTTATAACTTGTACAACATTCCAGTTAATATATTTTCTCAATCGGATATTAATTATAACTTATAAATACCCCGTTATCCTTTGTAACTTACTAAACTTTAGTTTTGTCTATTATTTTTATTTATTCTACTTCTCTAGCGTTTCACGTTTTAAGTTCTTTAAAGTATTTCAAATAAGAGCGAGCGACTATAAACTGTAATATATGTATATATATATATATACGTATTACTTCAACCGTTAATCCTAGAATCTCGAAATTTCGTAAAAAGTCAAATTCCTCCCTTGTTTTGTCAATCAAGAAAAATTCCAGCAATATAACGGTTTAACCAAAAACACATTTTCCTCAAATAATTTCTTCAATTTATGTTCAAATCTTTCATGCAAGTTCGGACCAAGCCAATATAGAAAAATCACGATTCAACAACAAATTTCACCAGGGCTTCGTCGATCATTAGCCCTAGGTTTCAACAAGCTCATATCAGATCACATTTAAACAAAATAAATTCAAGGCCTCCAAGAGATTCCATCGACTAAACCACAAGGTTTTTATCCACCAAGTAGAAATAATAACAAGTAATTCCAGCAGTTAAATTCATCAAAGCTTTAATGCTTGGAAAAATCACTCAAATGGCCAAGGGCTTCATCAATCATTAGCCCTTAGCGTCCATCAATCATTTCTTGCAGCAATATAACTAACCATTCAAAACAGCAATTTTTAGAACCCAAAATTCGCAAAAGAAATTTGGAAAACTCCTTTCTTCACTCTTGTTTAAACTGAGAAATTTCCAGCACTATGCTTAAACGTTTCCAACCCAAGATTTCCAGCACATCAAGTGTTTCGTAGCTAAGCAGATTCCGAAGTTTGAACACACATTTCTCTTGCATTTTGAGTATTATGTTCCAAGGAAAAAAAATATTCCAAAAACATCCTGCAATTCCAGGAATAAACTGAAAAGCTCTTGCTCACCTCTCGGCTATATAAAAAAAAATTCCAGCACTTGGGTGTTCTTAACTCCAACTTTTCCTTGGCCAAAACAGGGTATTAGTTACTCAAATTCGACATGTAAGTTTTTAACTATCCAATTAACATTTCCAGTTCAAGATTATATGCAAACAACAACTATAATCATCTCAAATCTCTAACTCAGGTCTCTCGGATTACCAAAGAAATTTCCAGCAGCTAATTGGTCAGAAAAATTCAAGTTTTTCCTCGGCTGAATCATTGTTTAAGTACCCAAACTAACATGCAAGGTTGCTTACTGAAATTACTTATCATTCCCAGTTCAAAACAAGTTCGACCAGCAGCTATAAACGTCCACAGTTCCAGAAATTCATCCAACTAGCCTCGGATGAGCATATATGCAGCAGCTTTCGGTTTTAATATTTTTTTTTCTTTAGTCGAAGTAATTAACTACATGCAAAGCTCAAACACGTAGTTATTAACCAACTAATCACAACTCTAAGCTCAGATTACTTCAATTAATCAAGATTAAAGCTGCATTATCAAATTAATTCTCGGAAATTCTGATTTCTCATGCGCATCAGAATTTCTGTTTCATTTAATTTTTCTGGTTTAAACCAATTAATTAACTACATGCAGAGCTTACCTATCTTGTTAGTAACTAGCTAATCACCATTGCATGCTCAGGTAACTACAACTAAACAATATTAAGGCTGCATATCCTAATCCACTCTCGGCAGAACCATGTTTTTCCAAAACAGATTTTTCTAATGCTTTGATTCCATCATCCGACGGCACAAACAATACATGCAAGCTCTGATATAACTTCATCTACTAGTACTTAACTTGGTTTAGCCCAGAAATTACCTCAGTTACAAGCTAAGCCTACGCACAAGAAATCTGAATTTTCTTTCTTTCTCTCGGCTCTCACGTACGGTTTTGATTCTGGTTGAAGCTGCAGCTGGGACTGATGAAATGCGACTTGGTTGGAATTGAAGATGGCCACGGCTAGGAGAGGAAAAAGGGTAGGATCGGTTGTTCTCACACGATGGTCTCCTGGTCTCTTCCCTCAGCTCGCGGACAGAACAGAAAAAAAAAATTTGCAGCTCGCGGACAGCTCTTCTTGGTCGATGATTACAAGGTGGTGGCTCACAAGGTTTTCTCTCTCATTTACTCTCGGTCTAAGGCAGAGGAAATGGAAATGGTGGTGGTTTGTGATATAGGAGTGAAGAGGTAGAGAGATGGTGCCGCGGTTTTGGAGAAGGGTTAGAGTGTAGGAAGAGGTTGTGTGTTGAAGTGGTGAAGGTTTTCATTGGCCGAGTAAGGAGGTGGCCTATGATGTTGTCCGAAATCTGTTTTGGATTGCATGGTAATTTGTGGGGTAGTGGAGGGTAGTTTAGTTGTGACAGCCCCACCTTCCCCTAAGACGAACCAAAGAGGTTAGCGGACTGCCTGCCCAGCTCTCGCCAGGACTAACGGTGCAGTTTAGAGCGATCTATTTTGTTCCGGAACTTATAACGCGCGTAAACAAGGCAAAAGGGCAAAATAACCCAAAATAAAAAAATGAAATTCGGAGTCGGCCATGAATAGTAACCGACCCGTCAGAACCCAACCAACTATCAAGTAAACATTCACATATGGAATTTGAGCAATTACAACCCAAAGTAGCATACAAAAGTTTTCAAAAGTGAATATATACACGGTTTGCCAAATTGAAAGTGAAATCGGCCCTAAAGATACATTTAGGGTTTCCCTTCATATACAATACAAAAGAAATATACATCTAGTTCATTCGGCAACCATCTATCAAGATTCATTCCAAAAAGAGTCATATTCCTGTAAGGAAAATAAAAGAACGGTGAGATACTATCACTTACGCACCCAAGTGCATATAAGCATCAAGCTTTCATTCAATTTAGTAAAAATAAGCAAAGGCACACTTCAAATATGGTTATAAAAGGATACAGATGGCTCTCAAGAGCCCTTTCCTCGTTTGCATTTCTTGATCGGACGTCATTGACTCTCCGTCAATGTTCAAAAGTAACCAACCGTAGACTCCACTTCTCTCCCAATCCTTCCACCTAACATCCCCCTACCGGGCCCGCACTCCAAACACTTGCATTGTGGTATTACTCGAGTATACCGGAATCGAGAGTCTCTCATACTACAAGATTCCTTATAACTTTACCCAAGGCTCATTAATTGTCACGACCAAACCCTTGCCGGCTCGATTCAATCAACTACCAATGGGGTTGAGCTCAATGATAACATTTGTAGTCGTTGGATACTCGTCCGATCGACACCAAGTCATGTATTTCATTTCATATAACATTTCATATAACATTCCAATAACTTTTCAATAACATGCGAAACAATAAGTGAGAGTGATAAAGTACACTCTCACTTCAATCAATTAACATTCAACATCTCAAGTTCAAATATCAAAGCCATATAATAGCACACAATTGAGTAGTACACTCACCAGGGTCAGTGCAGATACCTCCCAAAAGAGAGCTTTAATCACCAATAAACCCTAAAATAATCCAAGGAAAACAATTGAAGGTTCCACTTTCAAAATTGAGTATACAGAATGCACATGTGAGGCTCGACTACCAGTCGTATGCCTCGCCAAATAATTACTAAAGCAAGGTGCAAAACATGATTTTTGGTAACGAAAAGGTAACATGAAGACCTAGGCTCAAACAACCCAAAAGCCCTTCGTTCAAATCACAAGTAAATCCAACTAGCCCTCAAGAAAAATTTCGGCAACATATCCCTTGTTTTTACCTATTTTCCAGCCATCATGGCTTCATTATATCCTCAAATCAGTCCCAACATCTCGTACAAAAGAATCTCATTCCCAAAAGCCGTTCACTAGGCTTAATGGCATTCAAGTACAAAATTTAACTAAGAAATGTCCGGATATGAAAGTCAAGCCCTAAACTATTCAAATAACCACAATAATACTCGATTACAAGTCATAAACCAATTCTATCTACTACCAAAACAGGGTTCCCTAAGCATATACAAACATTAGAGGAAACCAGAAAATTCGGAAATGCAATTAACTTTGGCCCTGAAAAAAACAGTTTTTGTCCTCATTTTGCGGTAATGGCACCAATTTCACTACGATTATCGGATGAGAGTGAAAGACCCACCATATCGAAGCTAAAAGACAGGGCTACAACATCACAGAAGGTCACTCAACCCAGTTTTGAGTGCAAACAGGTCAAAAACGCAAGATACTACATCAAAAACGTAAAACAGATTCACCAAAACGCATTCTAGCGGAAACATCATAACTCAGGCTCTACAAGTCCAAATCCAGAAATTCCAAAACCAACTGAAAACTAAGAAACAGGGACAAATTTCATAAGAAGGCCTCAACAACTAATTAGGAATCAATTCCAGCCAAAACAACCAATTACAGGCGCAATTCTCCAATTCGGGTAAAACCAGAACAGCAATAGTAATTTTGACTTATCTCATTTTACACTACTCCGATTGACCTGAAATTTTGTAGGCACCTATAAAATGTCATTCCCTACAACTTTCATGTTTTAAGCCAAGGCCAATTCAGCCTCTATCTAGGACCTAAAATTTCGGACAGAATGCTCCCTCAAGAACCCTAGTTTTCTGAAATTTCTTCCAAACCAGAAATTGGTTGCAATTAATCACTTTTCCCACCTCCTTAAGTCATTATAGACCATTTCCAATCATCATAGATAGCCACACAATCATGCTTATATTAAAACAGTAAAATCCCCAAAAATAATAAAACTTGATCATTTCAACCACAAATCAAGAATTAATCCATAAACTTGCATCTTCTACTACCACTAAGCATGACTTAAGCATCAATTAAAGGAGGAGGGTGGTTCTTCACAACTTACCTTAAAACAAGAGAGAGAGAGCTATTGGTCACCTTAGCTTTCCAAATAATTCCACACAACAACTCACCAACACTTCCTTAAGTGGTTTTATGGAGCAAAATCAAGGTTGGATGGTTGAGTAAGTTGATTGAAGCAAGATGGAAGCCAAAATCTTGAAGAGTTTTCTTTCTTTCCTTGCTTAAGAGATTCGGCCAAGAGGAAGAGAAGAATGAGGGATTTTTGGTGAATTTTAAGATATTTAAGTCAATTGGTAAGACATGCAATAGTAGTCAAATGGTCCAACCAATAGCCAAGTGACACTTGTCACCTTTTATTAAATACCTACCTAACTTGTCTCTCTCATATCAATCCAAATTGCAACCTCTACTTATCTCTTAACACCCGATAAATTAACTCCAGTATCTAAAACTTATCCTAGTTGGTCGAATTTTTCCGAACTTTTCGCACTAGTGGGTCCCACGTCCGGTATACGCTCTTAATTTCTCAAAATCCATTCGATACTAGAAAAAGCATCTAAAAATTATATCTGCTCCTTAAAATTATCTAGAAATTTTTCTAATCACGAAAATACAGAAAACAAGCCATAAAAATACGATAAATCTAGAAAATGAAAATTACGGGTTCTCACACTCTCTCCCCCTTAAAAGAATTTCACCCTCGAAATTTCTCACCTTGGTTCACAACCAGTTCAGGGTATTCCTTTTTCACCTCCCAGGTAGCCTCTTCTATCCCATGATTTTTTTCCACTTTTTTTTTTCTGCGTGAATACTATTCTCTCTCCTACCCAAACTCTGCGATCCTTACAAACCATACCAATGCTCAAACGATGATTCCCCATAGGAATACTACTTTCAGGTCGTAGGGTAGACAATCAGGCGTGGTATCTATTTCGTCCATCGAAATTGGGATTGACAAATGGATGAGTAACACCGGGATCTACTAATATTTCCGCAGAAATACCGCAATCGTACCTTCCTCAATCTCAGGAGAATCGGGGACCTGTTGTGGCTCCAGTGAATACACTCGAGCTGCCACCTTAGATTTAGTCCCTTCCTCCTTGGCCGATTCGGAGTTAGTCTTTGTCGCTTGCTGATTCCCCTTTCCATCTCGTGATAGGACTGGACAAGTAGCGAGCTGATGGTTTGCACTTCCACAGCGCAAACATTTTCCCTCCTTCTTCCAGCAATTGTCCTCCGAGTGGTTTGGCTTTCCGCAATACCCGCAAGGTCCGTGTGTTGCAGAAGCCGAGCCTCCTCTCTGGCCTCTCCCCACTTGGCCGCCTCGCGACGGGCTTTCTCGTGACACTCCCGGTACCCTTTCTTCTCCAATTCCTCGCCCAAACTTGGAAGGGGTACTCTCATCCCCCTGCCCCGAACTAGTTCCAGGAAATCCTCGTTTTTTCGCCTGGAAATTTCTTACTTGCAATCTGGCACTCTCTACTCGTTGGGCCTTCTCAACGGCCTCGCTAAAAGCATTAATTTGAGCCACTGCGAGGTCCTTCTGAATCTCCACGTTTAGGCCCTGGATAAAATGCCTAATTCGCCGTTGCTCCGTCACAATCAACTCAGGCGCAAATTTGGACAGGCGGGTGAACTGGCTCTCGTATTCCGCCACCGATTGAACTCCTTGGCGGAGTCGGATGAACTCATTTTCCTTCCTCTCCTGAACCAGAGGAGGGAAGAATTTCGCGTTAAACTCCCTCATAAAATTTACCCAAGTCCTGGGCATTTGTTCCCGCTCCCATTTTTGCCGAATGACATTCCACCAGGAGCGGGCCGCCTCTTCCAGCTGGAAAACGGCAAAAGTCACCTGCCGTTCTTCGGTATAGTGCAGGGCGGCGAAAATATCGACCATCTTTTCGAGCCACCTTTCGGCAACATCTGGATCGGGTCCCCCAATGAACTTGGGTGGAGCAAACTTTTGAAATCGTTCAAGAGCTCTGTCTTCGCTCTCAACATGATTGCCAGGGTTTCCAGGGTTTCCTGGATTAGGATTTGGATTCTGGCCTTGTTGCTGCACCACTTGTGCCAGCAAGTTTGTCATTTGCTGCATAGCGGCAACTATCTGTACATTGGGATCAACTCTCGGTTCAAGATGGGGTCCAGAGGAGGTTTCCCCAGCACCCCGGTCTGGCGTAGGTTGCCTATTCCCGCGCCCACGCCCCCGTCCACTACGTGTGTCTTCCATACAATCTAAGTCGATCTAGGTCACAAAATAAATATACTATTAAAGGGCACCTAACCCCTCCTTTTCGCAGCATTAAACAGGAACAAGTAAACAAGAACAATTAACTACTCAACTCCATCGTCGAGCATTTAAACACATAACACATATACAGAGAACACATAACAGGATCAACATGTATACAGAACAGTCAGTCAGGTACAAACAAAGTCATCCATAGAATCGCAATTTCTAGTTCGTCCAATTCTTTCTAACCTAGACTCTCATCTCTTTCGTATCCGGGCGCAAGAATCCCATTTAAGATAATTCACAAGTCGAGCCGGCCGGTCCCAAGCGTAAATCATCCATACTAAAGATTCCTACCCGACATACTTATCTGTCGTCATCAAGTTCCATAATAAAGATTTTTACACTTATAACATGCTCCGTTCATAATTTACGCTCAAACGAGCACTTAGACATATCCATGAAATCGGGACCATAACATCACTTGGCCCAAGCTCACTCATCGCAGAAATCACGCGAAGTGGCTCTGATACCACCTGTGACAGCCCCACCTTCCCCTAAGACGAACCAAAGAGGTTAGCGGGCTGCCTGCCCAGCTCTTGTCAGGACTAACGGTGCAGCTTAGAGCGATTTATTTTGTTCCGGAACTTATAACGCGCGTAAACAAGGCAAAAGGGCAAAATAACCCAAAATAAAAAAATGAAATTCGGAGTCGGCCATGAATAGTAACCGACCCGTCAGAACCCAACCAACTATCAAGTAAACATTCACATATCGAATTTGAGCAATTACAACCCAAAGTAGCATACAAAAGTTTTCAAAAGTGAATATATACACAGTTTGCCAAATTGAAAGTGAAATCGGCCCTAAAGATACATTTAGGGTTGTTATTCTTGGTTTTGGTGATCACAAAAGTTCTTTGAAATACAGTCCAAGAAAGTGAACACTTTGATCAGGCCTGATGGAACAAAGAAAGCATATGTTTGATTGACTCCAGACTACGATGCTTTGGATGTGGCAAACAAGATTGAAATAATATAAATGAATTTAGTCATTGTTTTGTTCCGATCAAAGATATTGTCTTTTAAGTGTGTCATTCTTGGCACTTTGAAATGTTTATCTAACCTTCTTCAAAAACAAGTGTTTTTGTCTATCCAAGAATCAGGTTCGAATATGTCATCAAAAGCAAAACAACCAAAATGTGAAGCAAAAACAGGACAATCAGGTCGGACGGCCGAAAGGAAACTGTCGGACGTCCGAAAGGATGAAGAACATCAGGAAGGAATCACCGTCGGACGCTCACATAGAAGCATCGGACGTCCGGAAGGATCGGACGCTTGCCATCGGACGCTAATCAATCGCATCGGACGTCCGAAAAATTCCAAGATAACTTGCTAGCTCTCGGCCCAAGGTCGGACGCTGTGTTGTCGGACGACAAAGAACTTATCGGACGTCCGAACCTCAACTTGGCTATCATCGGACGATTGGTTCGGACGATGATTCGATCGTCGGACGTCCGACAGCCCCAACGGCTAGTTGACTCTTCAGCTGCCTTCTATCCGTTGGAAGCATTGATGAAGCCCATTTCTGGTTCCCTTTAAAATCAAACTGGTCTGAACGAAGTAGGGACTTTTTGCACACTTTGTTTACAAGATCTTGTGAGATATTTTAGCTAGAAAATAGTCTCCAAAGCAGATTTGTTTTAAAGTGGTGTGAATTTCTGTTGAGCATTTCTTTTGTGGTTGAAAGGATCTTTAGTGTAGCTTTGTTGAGGGTTTTCTGAGTGATTGTAAAACTTCCTAGCTTGACTAAGTGAGGCTTAGGGCAAGGAGGAAGTGCTCCCTCCATTGTACATCTAGTTGATCTTCGTTCATCAAAGAGAAGTTGCTCTTCCTAGTGTTTTGTCTTCAAGTTTGGGTTAAGCTTGGTAGACACTTGGTTTGTCTCTCTATTTTACATTTCTGTTTAATAAAATATTCATTGCTTATCTATACTTGCTTCTCTGATCAATATTGCTATTGTCTTCTTATCTACTTGGTTGATCATTACTAAAAAGGAAGGTAAATTTTCATTAACGAAAAAGTGCATAAACTTGGTTAAGATTTTAATCAAACCAATTCACCCCCCCCTCTTGGTTGTCTGTGGGACTAACAATTGGTATCAGAGCTTGGTCTCCTTGAGATTAAGCTCTAACGGCTTGGAGTAAAGATGACAACCAGTCATGCTATGTTTGTTGAGGGGCAATCTGTTACTAGGCCTCCCATGTTCAGTGGCTCTAACTATGTTAGCTGGAAAGAACGGATGATTATCTTTTTACAATCTATTGATATTGAACTATGGTTTATTGTCAGTGAAGGACCGCATGAAGCTAACTTTCTTGATGCAGATACAGGGTTGCTTCGGCTAAAAATGAGAGCTGAAATGAATGCTCAAGATAGAACTAACCTTACATTGAATGCCAAGGCCATGAATGTTCTTTATAGTGCCTTAGATTCAAATGAATCAATTAGAGTGAAAGGCTGTAAATCAGCCAAAGAAATGTGGGATAAGTTAAGAGAAATCCATGAGGGTGGTGACAATGTGAGAGAACAGAGAAAGGCCATCTTGGTCACAAAGTATGAATCTTTTAAGATTGAACCTCTTGAGGATATTGACAAAATGTTTTGCAGGTTCACTGACTTGATCAAAGATCTCGAGGTGTTGGGCAAAGAGTACACCTTGGGAGAGAAGAACAGGAAAATTCTCAATGCTTTGGGCAAAGAATGGGAAAATAAAGTGACTGCAATAGAAGAGGCTAAGGATTTAAGTTCTGTGCCTATTGAATCTATCATTAACTCACTAACCTCTTATGAGTTGAAACTGAAATCTAAAGTGCAGGAGGAAGAGGATGCTAGAGCAAAGAGAAACATTGCTCTAAAGACTACTCAAGGTGAAGATGATCCAGCTCACCTGGATGATGAAGACTCGGATGGTGATGATAATGATCTTGCTCTTATCACCAGAGGCTTCAAAAGGATTTTGAATAAAAGAAAGTTTAGAAGGGGAGGTCCTAGCAATCAATTCCAGAATCAACCATCTATCGCAAAGTACAAAGGAAAACAAGATTTCAACAAGAAACAGTTGGACAAATGCTTCGAATGTGGACAGATTGGACACTATGCAAATGAATGCCCCATGAAGAAGATGAAAGATGGAAAAGCTGATCGAAAGCCAAGATTCAACAACTTTCAGATTACTTGGAATGAATGCAACTCCGAAGGGGAAGTTGAAGAAGAAGAGGAATCAGCTCAAATGGCCTTCATGGCTATTGGAAATAATGAGGTATCTTCCACTCACTCGCAATCTGAAAGTGATGATGATGAAGATGATGATCTTGAATCTTTTGTTGAAAAGCTACATAATGCCTTGAAGGAATCTTATGATAAAAACAAGCTGTTAAAACAGAAAATTGCTTTTCTCATTCAAGAAAATACAAGTCTGGTTCAACAAAATAAACATCTAAAGACTGACAATGAATGCCTTGTAAGAGCCGGATGTGATGTTCAAAACGAGCTTGACAGAAAGACTAATATTTGTGAAATGCTGAAGGAAAAGCATGGTGATTTGAAGAAAAGAATGGACATCTTGGATGAAACTTTGAAATCAAGAAAACAGGATTTTCTCAAAAGAAACATGTCATCTACCCATCTTACTGCTTGTCAAAGAACATTTGCTCACAACAAAATTGCACATGGCTTCACAACATATAGAAGAGGTGGATTGAGATATATCAAACCAGTACATGTTAAGAACTCTTTCATTATGTGTGATTTCTGTTGTCAAAGAGGGCATTTGAAAGGAGATTGCTATGTGAAAAGAAATCTGAACAAAGGGATGAAATGCATGTGGTTAGTTAGATACAATGCTAACTATTATGGACCCAAAAATTAAAATGGGTACCAAACACCTTATCTTTTCAGGAAAAAGGATCAAACAAGTCCAAATGGTTTATTGATAGCGGCTGCTCAAGGCACATGACCGGTGATCCCTCCTTGTTCATAAAGCTGAAATCAAAATCAAGTGGAAAGGTAACATTTGGTGATGATGTGAAAGCTAAGACAATTGGAATAGGTGATGTTGGTAAGGATGGTGAAACTTTTGTTCATAATGTGCTCTTGGTTGATAACTTAGGTTATAACTTGCTTAGTGTTAGTCAATTGTGTGATAAAGACTTGTATGTGTTGTTTAAAAAGCTTGAATGCATTGTACTTGATTCCAACTACAATGTTGTGTTCAAAGGTAAGAGGTTTAATGACATATATATTGTGATTCTTGATAAAGTTGATTCTTCTAGCTTAAAATGTCTTAAAGCTTCAAATGAAGATCCTTGGTTGTGGCATAGAAGACTTTGTCATTTTAACATGGACTTACTAAAGGAAATTTCGAAAAAGGAACTAGTTAGAGGCTTGCCAAAAATCAGTTTTTGAAAAGGATAAAATATGTGATGCATGTCAATTTGGTAAGCAAACAAAAGTTTCTTTTAAAACAAAGAAGTGTGTATCTACTTCAAAACCCTTAGAACTCTTGCATCTTGACTTATTTGGCCCTACTCAAATCTCTAGCTTGGGTGGTAAGAAATACTGTTTTGTGATTGTGGATGATTATTCTAGATACACTTGGGTGATATTTCTTGCTCATAAAGATGATGCCTTCAAGAATTTTACTTCATTGTTTGCTAAAGTGCAAAATCTGCTTGGTTTAAAAATTGTTAGAATTAGAAGTGATAATGGAACTGAATTCAAATTTTGTGGTTTTCCAGAATTTTGTGATTATAATGGTATAACTCATGAGTTTTCTATTGCAAGGACTCCACAGCAAAATGGTGTTGTAGAAAGGAAAAACAGGACTCTCCAAGAGGCTGCTAGAACTATGTTGAATGAATGTAGATTGCCTAAATACCTTTGGGCTGAAGCGGTGTTCGAGAAGGAATGGAAAAGCTATCAATTGGGAATGAAGGAAGTTCTAAACCAGCAGCAACTGAAATGGAAAATGAAGTTCATAATGATCAAGAAGTGGAAGATGAAGACAAAAATGATGATCCACTCAAAGATCTTCCCAAGGCTTGGAAATTCAGCCAAAATCATCCAAAAGAACTTATAATTGGTGTTCCATCCGAGAAGGTAAACACTCGTTCCTCATCTAGAAAATTGATTGATAATTTTGCTTTAGTTTCTCTTTTTGAACCTAAAAATATCAATGATGCTTTAAAGGATGAAAACTGGATTTTGGCTATGCAAGAGGAACTTAATCAATTTGAGAGAAATGAAGTTTGGACACTTGTTGATAGACCTCAAAATCAACCTATCATTGGCACAAAGTGGATTTTTAGAAATAAGTTGGATGATAAAGGTGTTGTTGTAAGAAATAAAGCCAGATTAGTTGCTAAAGGATATGCACAAGAAGAAGGAATTGATTTTGATGAAACATTTGCTCCCGTAGCAAGATTAGAATCTATTAGAATGCTTCTTGCTTTTGCTTGCTTCAAAGGTTTCAAATTGTTTCAAATGGATGTTAAAAGTGCCTTTTTAAATGGTTTTATTGATCAAGAAGTGTATGTGGATCAACCCCCCGGTTTTGAAAATACAAAATTTCCAAGTCATGTGTTTAAACTTTCTAAAGCTTTATATGGTTTAAAACAGGCTCCAAGAGCTTGGTATGAAAGATTAAGTGGGTTCTTGATTGAAAAAGGTTTCAAAAGGGGTGTTGTGGACACCACACTTTTTACTAAGCATGTGTTGAAAGACCTTCTTATTGTGCAAATATATGTTGATGATATTATTTTCGGTGCTACTAATGAGTATCTATGTAAGGAGTTTTCCACCACTATGCAAAATGAATTTGAAATGAGTATGATGGGAGAATTAAATTTCTTCCTTGGACTTCAAATACATCAAGCTCTTGAGGGAATTTTTATAAATCAAGCAAAATATACCAAGGAATTGCTGAAAAGGTTTGGCATGGAGGACTCAAAACAAGTTGGAACTCCAATGTGCACTTCTACAAAGCTTGACAAAGATGAAGAAGGTAATCATGTGGATGAAAAGCATTATAGAGGTATGATCGGAAGCCTACTTTATTTAACCGCAAGTAGACCTGATATTATGTTTGCTGTTTGCTTGTGTGCTAGATTTCAATCTTGTCCAAAAGAATCACATTTGAATGCTGTAAAAAGAATTTTTAGGTATTTGAAAGGTACATTAGACTATGGTCTTTGGTATGCTACATCTAATGAGTTTGCTTTATATGGTTATTCGGATGCTGATTTTGGAGGTTGTCATGTGGATAGAAAGAGTACGAGTGGAACTTGTCATTTTCTTGGAAATTGTTTAGTCTCTTGGTTTAGCAAGAAACAATGTGCAATCTCTTTGTCTACCACCGAGGCGGAATATATTGCCGCTAGTGCATGTTGTGCTCAACTTCTATGGATGAAGCACACTTTGAATGATTTTGGATTGTTGTATGACTGCATGCCTGTATTCTGTGATAATACTAGTGCTATCAATTTGACCAAAAATCCTATTCATCATTCTAGGACAAAACACATAGATATAAAGCATCACTTTATTCGTGATCTTGTTCAAAAAGGTGAAATATGTGTAAATTATGTTTGTTCTAAAGATCAATTTGCTGATATTTTTACCAAAGCTCTGCCATTAGATCAGTTCATTCATCTAAGATCAAAATTAGGAATAATCGAAAAATCATCCTAATATTTCTCAAAGTCTTCGGACGTCCGAAAGAAGATGAACGGACGTCCGATGATGTTCTTCAGCCATTTTCCAGAATTGCGCCTGTTCGGACGCAACTGTCGGACGCACAACTTCGTTCGGCCGTCCGACAGTGCAACGGCTCATTTGTTTTAAATCAACTTTCTTCCTTATTTGCTTCAGTCTCTTCATATCCTATTTCCTCTCGGACGAAAACTCTCTCTTCCCTCACTCTCAAATTCGTACCATTTTGTAACTACCATTCCCAAATTGACTCAACCAAAACATTTCCCCATCGTTTGCGTTTCATTTCTCCTGATCATTTCACCAAACTGAGTAACATTTCGCAAATCCCCAAATTTTCCTCACAACCCTACTCTTGCATAACCGCTCTGTCAAATCTCGTTCAAGGTGTTTTTGTCCCAAAATTTCTGTGCGATTCACTTCCCTACTGCTGTGTGCATCATTTGCATCCTCCATTCCACACATTTAGAACAATGGTGAATCTGAGGGGAGGAAAAGTTACTGCCGGACGCAAGCATCCACTCAGGGATGAGGATGAGGATCTTCCTACTGTCAAACGGACATCCAAACGCTTCAAAAGGGGAGCTATCAAGGGTCAAATGTCACGGCCTACTCCACAACCCACATCTCAGCCTGAATCTGGACAGGGGACCTCCTCTCAACCGCCTCCTAAATCAGTTCCTCCTCCTACATTCTTTGATGATGCTGCGAAAGACAAATACTCCTGGATATCCCAGAAAGGTGTCATCCCTCAAAGAACTGTAAACCCCTCTGAATTTCGCTCCATAGGTTTAGAATCCATTCTGAGTCTATTTGCTTTCCAGAAATGGTCACATCTTATTTCTATGCCAAATGTCTACTATCCTGATATGTTGCATCAATTTTTTGCCAATCTAAGGAAAGGTTCTGACCCAACTGAAATATTTTCCAGGGTTAATGGGGTAGACTTAATCATTGACTCTGAAATCGTGAACTCCATTTTAAATACTACCATTGAACGTTTATGCAAAGATAAGATTGCTAATTTCTTTTCTTATGAAGAGCTTCCTACTGCTGCAAATCATTTTGATGGGACAAAAATGTTAACCTATTTCAAAAGAAGTTTTTCCTCACCTGCTGATGCTAAATTGAATGATCTGGCCCCTGTGAATTTAATTGCTTTTTCTATCATTTCAAACCTGCTTGTGCCTACTGATGGCCACAGAACTGATGCAAACAAAATGGAGTTGTACCTCTTTTATTGTTTTCAAGAAAAAATTCGTATTGATTTTGGTTTTGTCATGTGCAAGTTCTTACTTCGCTATGCCACTGATTCTCGCAGAAAATTATCTTATGGAAAGTTTCTTCAAAAGATTTTTGAGTTTAACAAAGTCCCTATTCTAGGTGTTTGTCCTAAAGAAGCATCTTCTTATGCCTTTACAAAAGGGTATTTTGAAAGGAAAAATCTTGTTTTCAAAGATAATCTGTGGGCTTATAAGGGTGCATCTTCTAGTGAACTTAGGTCTAAGACTGCACATGATCCTTCACCCATTTCACTCACTCCCATTCACCCTAGGAAGTCTGCCACTAAAGCATCTTCCTCTTCCAGTAATGAAGTAATTGAGCTTCTTCAAGAACTCAAACAGCATGTTCTTCTTCTAGAACATGGTCTCATGCTCACCATGTCTTCTGAGCAACAAACTGCCTTTCTTGACAAAAAGAATCTTCTTTTTCCTCCACCTGTGGTTGAGGAAGTCTCACATGACAAAGAACCTCGAACCACTGATCCAGGTTCATCAGTTCCAGATCCGAATCCAGCAACTCCTGTGACTCCTCATGGCCTTTCCACATCAGACAAAGGCAAGGCACCAATTGTAGAAGCTGCTGAAGATAATGAAGACACTGAAGAGGAGGATCTCGACCAATATCAGCTTTCTCGGAGGACACCTGGATCCACGTAGATCATCATTTAGGACATTTGCATTTTGTTTGTCTCTTTTAGAATATGTTATGTTATGGATATTCTCAGTTTCTTTTGGTGTGTTTTGATGGATGATCTAAGTACTGAGGTGTAATATAATGGATATTCTTGTTGATGTTTAAGTACTGGTGATGTTTGTTTATTCTGTTTATGTGAATGGAATGAATTGTTTTTGGTTTACATTTTGGATAAGATGTATTTGTGTATAAGATGGATGTTTTTGGTTTGCTCTTTTGTGATGACAAAAAGGGGGAGAGATCTGATTGATGATTGATAATGTTGGATATGATGAATTGATTGATGGTTTAATTAAATTTGGATTTTGCTGATGGATTGAATTGGTGATATGTTGGTTGTGTGTTACTTAATTGTCATGTTTTTGGATGATTGTCTAAACTCGGTTGGGCAGTCTAGTGAGGGGGAGGTTTTCAAAAGTTCTTTGATTCACTATGGCAGGGGGAGTTCTTGTCTATTTTGAAAGGGGGAGCTTTCATTGCAATCATCAAATTTCATTTCAAACTTTTGTTTTGTCATCATCAAAAAGGGGGAGAATGTTATTCTTGGTTTTGGTGATCACAAAAGTTCTTTGAAATACAGTCCAAGAAAGTGAACACTTTGATCAGGCCTGATGGAACAAAGAAAGCATATGTTTGATTGACTCCAGACTACGATGCTTTGGATGTGGCAAACAAGATTGAAATAATATAAATGAATTTAGTCATTGTTTTGTTCCGATCAAAGATATTGTCTTTTAAGTGTGTCATTCTTGGCACTTTGAAATGTTTATCTAACCTTCTTCAAAAACAAGTGTTTTTGTCTATCCAAGAATCAGGTTCGAATATGTCATCAAAAGCAAAACAACCAAAATGTGAAGCAAAAACAGGACAATCAGGTCGGACGGCCGAAAGGAAACTGTCGGACGTCCGAAAGGATGAAGAACATCAGGAAGGAAGCACCGTCGGACGCTCACATAGAAGCATCGGACGTCCGGAAGGATCGGACGCTTGCCATCGGACGCTAATCAATCGCATCGGACGTCCGAAAAATTCCAAGATAACTTGCTAGCTCTCGGCCCAAGGTCGGACGCTGTGTTGTCGGACGACAAAGAACTTATCGGACGTCCGAACCTCAACTTGGCTATCATCGGACGATTGGTTCGGACGATGATTCGATCGTCGGACGTCCGACAGCCCCAACGGCTAGTTGACTCTTCAGCTGCCTTCTATCCGTTGGAAGCATTGATGAAGCCCATTTCTGGTTCCCTTTAAAATCAAACTGGTCTGAACGAAGTAGGGACTTTTTGCACACTTTGTTTACAAGATCTTGTGAGATATTTTAGCTAGAAAATAGTCTCCAAAGCAGATTTGTTTTAAAGTGGTGTGAATTTCTGTTGAGCATTTCTTTTGTGGTTGAAAGGATCTTTAGTGTAGCTTTGTTGAGGGTTTTCTGAGTGATTGTAAAACTTCCTAGCTTGACTAAGTGAGGCTTAGGGCAAGGAGGAAGTGCTCCCTCCATTGTACATCTAGTTGATCTTCGTTCATCAAAGAGAAGTTGCTCTTCCTAGTGTTTGGTCTTCAAGTTTGGGTTAAGCTTGGTAGACACTTGGTTTGTCTCTCTATTTTACATTTCTGTTTAATAAAATATTCATTGCTTATCTATACTTGCTTCTCTGATCAATATTGCTATTGTCTTCTTATCTACTTGGTTGATCATTACTAAAAAGGAAGGTAAATTTTCATTAACGAAAAAGTGCATAAACTTGGTTAAGATTTTAATCAAACCAATTCACCCCCCCTCTTGGTTGTCTGTGGGACTAACAAGGGTTTCCCTTCATATACAATACAAAAGAAATATACATCTAGTTCATTCAGCAACCATCTATCAAGATTCATTCCAAAAAGAGTCATATTCCTGTAAGGAAAACAAAAGAACGGTGTGAGCTAATTGCCCAGTGAGATACTATCACTTACGCACCCAAGTGCATATAAGCATCAAGCTTTCATTCAATTTAGTAAAAATAAGCAAAGGCACACTTCAAATATGGTGATAAAAGGATACAGATGGCTCTCAAGAGCCCTTTCCTCGTTTGCATTTCTCGATCGGACGTCATTGACTCTCCGTCAATGTTCAAAAGTAACCAACCGTAGACTCCACTTCTCTCCCAATCCTTCCACCTAACATCCCCCTACCGGGCCCGCACTCCAAACACTTGCATTGTGGTATTACTCGAGTATACCGGAATCGAGAGTCTCTCATACAACAAGATTCCTTATAACTTTACCCAAGGCTCATTAATTGTCACGACCAAACCCTTGCCGGCTCGATTCAATCAACTACCAATGGGGTTGAGCTCAATGATAACATTTGTAGTCGTTGGATACTCGTCCGATCGACACCAAGTCATGTATTTCATTTCATATAACATTTCATATAACATTCCAATAACTTTTCAATAACATGCGAAACAATAAGTGAGAGTGATAAAGTACACTCTCACTTCAATCAATTAACATTCAACATCTCAAGTTCAAATATCAAAGCCATATAATAGCACACAATTGAGTAGTACACTCACCAGGGTCAGTGCAGATACCTCCCAAAAGAGAGCTTTAATCACCAATAAACCCTAAAATAATCCAAGGAAAACAATTGAAGGTTCCACTTTCAAAATTGAGTATACAGAATGCACATGTGAGGCTCGACTACCAGTCGTATGCCTCGCCAAATAATTACTAAAGCAAGGTGCAAAACATGATTTTTGGTAACGAAAAGGTAACATGAAGACCTAGGCTCAAACAACCCAAAAGCCCTTCGTTCAAATCACAAGTAAATCCAACTAGCCCTCAAGAAAAATTTCGGCAACATATCCCTTGTTTTTACCTATTTTCCAGCCATCATGGCTTCATTATATCCTCAAATCAGTCCCAACATCTCGTACAAAAGAATCTCATTCCCAAAAGCCGTTCACTAGGCTTAATGGCATTCAAGTACAAAATTTAACTAAGAAATGTCCGGATATGAAAGTCAAGCCCTAAACTATTCAAATAACCACAATAATACTCGATTACAAGTCATAAACCAATTCTATCTACTACCAAAACAGGGTTCCCTAAGCATATACAAACATTAGAGGAAACCAGAAAATTCGGAAATGCAATTAACTTTGGCCCTGAAAAAAACAGTTTTTGTCCTCATTTTGCGGTAATGGCACCAATTTCACTACGATTATCGGATGAGAGTGAAAGACCCACCATATCGAAGCTAAAAGACAGGGCTACAACATCACAGAAGGTCACTCAACCCAGTTTTGAGTGCAAACAGGTCAAAAACGCAAGATACTACATCAAAAACGTAAAACAGATTCACCAAAACGCATTCTAGCGGAAACATCATAACTCAGGCTCTACAAGTCCAAATCCAGAAATTCCAAAACCAACTGAAAACTAAGAAACAGGGATAAATTTCATAAGAAGGCCTCAACAACTAATTCGGAATCAATTCCAGCCAAAACAACCAATTACAGGCGCAATTCTCCAATTCGGGTAAAACCAGAACAGCAATAGTAATTTCGACTTATCTCATTTTACACTACTCCGATTGACCTGAAATTTTGTAGACACCTATAAAATGTCATTCCCTACAACTTTCATGTTTTAAGTCAAGGCCAATTCAGCCTCTATCTAGGACCTAAAATTTCGGACAGAATGCTCCCTCAAGAACCCTAGTTTTCTGAAATTTCTTCCAAACCAGAAATTGGTTGCAATTAATCACTTTTCCCACCTCCTTAAGTCATTATAGACCATTTCCAATCATCATAGATAGCCACACAATCATGCTTATATTAAAACAGAAAAATCCCCAAAAATAATAAAACTTGATCATTTCAACCACAAATCAAGAATTAATCCATAAACTTGCATCTTCTACTACCACTAAGCATGACTTAAGCATCAATTAAAGGAGGAGGGTGGTTCTTCACAACTTACCTTAAAACAAGAGAGAGAGAGCTATTGGTCACCTTAGCTTTCCAAATAATTCCACACAACAACTCACCAACACTTCCTTAAGTGGTTTTATGGAGCAAAATCAAGGTTGGATGGTTGAGTAAGTTGATTGAAGCAAGATGGAAGCCAAAATCTTGAAGAGTTTTCTTTCTTTCCTTGCTTAAGAGATTCGGCCAAGAGGAAGAGAAGAATGAGGGATTTTTGGTGAATTTTTAAGATATTTAAGTCAATTGGTAAGACATGCAATAGTAGTCAAATGGTCCAACCAATAGCCAAGTGACACTTGTCACCTTTTATTAAATACCTACCTAACTTGTCTCTCTCATATCAATCCAAATTGCAACCTCTACTTATCTCTTAACACCCGATAAATTAACTCCAGTATCTAAAACTTAACCTAGTTGGTCGAATTTTTCCGAACTTTTCGCACTAGTGGGTCCCACGTCCGGTATACGCTCTTAATTTCTCAAAATCCATTCGATACTAGAAAAAGCATCTAAAAATTATATCTGCTCCTTAAAATTATCTAGAAATTTTTCTAATCACGAAAATGCAGAAAACAAGCCATAAAAATACGAGAAATCTAGAAAATGAAAATTACGGGTTCTCACATTAGTCATTTCACATCTCTTCCTAATCTTCACTCAAGTCCTTAACTCTAACTTAATTCCAAAATTACCCCCAAATATAATTTGAAGGCCTAATAATATGCTAATCTCGCAAAGATTCGATTATCAAGATTTTAACCTCCTAAGTGCACCCAATGTACTTGTAACGGTTTATCAAAAATATATCAATTCATCTTAATTCTAAGGTTCCTATTAACACGTAACATTCTTACTTTATTATTTAACTATTAAAATCAAGTTTGACCTTAATATATAAATTTAACATTCTTAATATTCGTTTATCCTTTTATATCAAAACTTATTAACTTATCATTATTAACGCTTAAGATTAGCTATCGGAATTCAAAGAAATTTAATTGTTAAATCAATGAAATAATTTACCTTCGAAATATGAATCTAATGTAACAAAACTAGGAAATTTAATAGTTTAGCACAATTCTTTTATTTTGCACATAAAATTTATTTCTACGCACTTATTTAAAATAATTAGATTTAATGCTAAAATTTATTAAAGAATTAAAAATGCAAATGAAATATGCACTGATATTTATATATATATTTTTTTCAGGGTTCTCACATGAACTTTAATTGTATTCGGTGGGGATTCGAACGAGAGTGGGATTTGATCGAGAAAAGAAAAAAATTGGCGGGAAACTGTTCAGGGGAATCCGGCCGTATATCCGGCCAATTCTTGGCCGGATAGGTGGCCGGATTGACAGGGCAAATTGAAAAACATTGGAGATGGCTAGTGCCTCGAATCCGGCCGGATTGTGACGTGGCCGCATTTCGTTCCATTTTTTCGTTTCGTTTTCGTTTTCGTTGGAGTGTTTAATCGAAGTCCCATTTCACCGTATGGTTTGGTAAATCATGTTATGGCTTTGTGGTCCCAAATTGTTTGTTTTCTTTGGGTTCTATCGCGCATTTTGTAGGATTTTATGTGATTTGACTCCGTAGTTCTGGCGAGAGTTGGGCAGGCAGTCCGCCGAACCCTTTGGTTCGTCTTAGAGGAAGGCGAGGCTGTCACACTCGGCCTATCCGAAGGCCCAAGTGACCATCCTTATAAAGGTAAACCCATGCAACAAAATTTTTTGCACTCTAGTCTTAGGCATTGCCATGCAAGCTTGGTACAATGTGGTGATTCCTCCTTCGTCTTATCTTAAGTTTTAAGAATTAGAAAGGAAAAAAAAACTTTTTAATACTATTAAGAGGAAATGAAGGAGGTTGCAATGCATGTGGGGAAGGAGAGTGATCTACAAGCAAAGCAGATCGGGGAATTAAATCTGTGGTGTGATCCGTGTTTTCCTGGGTTGATAATGATGAGAACAAAAATTAACAATAGCATGGCCATTGTTTGAAACATTTCATAATTTATAGATTGTCATTTTAATGAGTCATAAGTCCTAACATCACGAGGCGAAAAGATGAATCGAAGAAGGAGATCATTTGAAAAATATCATTGGATTTCTGTGATCCTTAGATACAGTTCAAAGAACTCTACAATTTGTAAAGAATTGTAAATCAACTGTTGAGAGTATTTATTGACTCCAAACGAGTTACTGAATTACATAACTTGCTGAAAATTTGCCAAAATATTGTTCTCATTGTTACCGTCAAAGGCATGGGAAAATGTCTATTATGTTAAGAATTCGGAACTTCGTCCAAAACAAATGACACGGTTCGAGCCTATCTTGGAGTATTGGACTAAGAAGAATGTTTCTAATGTTAGTGTTTCTATGGAGGTTCATAGGGAAGTTCAGGTTTCAGAACTTGATCGGGTATTTTTATTACACTACAAATTTTAAAACCTCTTATCCTATTTTCGCAAGTGCACGGTTCATTCATTGACTATAAGGATAATAAGTATCGATCCCACATGGATTTAGAATGTGGCAATCACTTGACTTTAATTACTTGCTTTATTATCTAGACAATCAAAGTTAAGAAAGTAAAAGTAAAGAAAGTCAACAAGTTGGTAAAACCGGCCATGTAAGATGTTAGTTTAGGCAGTACAACCAACCATATGATATAAGTAATGAATATAAAACTGCCCATTAGGTCATAAATCAACCATGTAGGCAGTATGTTGCAAGATGATAAATAAAAGTAAAGACAAGTTAGGATAGAATTGCATAAAGATTAATAAAAGTAAAGACAAGTTAGGATAGAATTGCATAAAGATTAAATGAGAGAATTCTAGGGATTAGAATCTCTTGTTATGTTAAGATTAGAAGTTGGTTAAAGTGATTATGCTTATACTTCCATGAATTGTCAAGAAATAACATCCAAATATATGTTCTTGCTTTTGCCAATGGACATTCTTAAAAGAAACCGTCATAACTAATTCCTCTAAAAATTACTTTCGCCAATTTCTTTAATTTCTTGAATCATCTTTCGCCTATGTTCATAGAGAAAAGGTAAGAAACAAGTTAAATAAACTCAATGAAATTATTGTATGAATCCACCAACCATTATCCACTACTTTCATGAGAATAAAGCTAATGTTTAAGAACTTAGATCTATTTGAAGGCAACTTTCATTGCTCAACAATTATCAAATCATTCATAGTTGATGACCAAACAACTATAAAGAATAAGCACAAGTTCTCATGACTAACAAATCATGAAAAAGTATAATTATTTCCTAGCTATTTCAAATCAAAACTACAAGAAGTTTATCTTTACCCTAGGATATGAAAAAGTTTAGCTAGACATCATATTAAGAACATCTAAACATGAAACAAACTTGTAACAAAGTATAACAAATAAGAACAAGAGACAAAATTTACAAAAAAAAATTCTTATTTAATATCTTGAAGGTTGAATCCTTGAATTCCTTCACAAATTGATCTCTCAAATAAGGTTGGTACAAGAGTGTTTTCACCTTCCTCTCAAAGTTTTTAAACTAATTTTGAAACTCACAATATGAAACTAGAGTTAAAACTACTTCTATCTCTACTTCTACTCTATTCTACTTCATACTACTAGATATAAGATGTTTCAAGATGATACAAGATGTTCAAATCAATGAGATACAATGGGTATTTATAGATGTTTTTGAAGAAGACAATGTGCTCATTATGTGGTCATAAAAGTGTTCTTCACTTTTCCAACTCAAGTTTAGCTAGATCCAATCGAATTTTATCAGAAAAATTGGTCCATAAAGTAGTGTGAAACAAGTTCAAGCTGCAGAATCAACTTGTAGCATTCACTGAGGGATCGCCTCATGGATCTTCCTTTTCTACTGTTTTGCAATTTTTGCTCAAAATTCAACTTTGCTCTATTTTTGAACCAATTTTAACTGCAATTTGCTTGATGATGGAAGCCCAATTAGCTCTTGAACAAAACATAAAAGTTGTAGATCTTTGAGTTAGCTTTCCAATGCGTCAAGCATCATCTCATTTGGATCTCTATAAGTTGAAAAAGGACCAAAATACCCCTAACTAGTTGATGCCCTATTTCAGCTTTCAATAGAAATTTTGCCCTATAGTATTTTGACTTTTTGACTAGAAAAATAATGAACTGGATTTAGATGTCTCATAAGAATTACAAAGCTATGTCTTAGGGTCAAAAAATGGCTCAAGAATCATCTCAATCTGATACTCGTAACTCAAGATATAGCTAAAATACCAAGGTGTGTAAAACTCCTCTTGATTTGAATTAATCATAAGATGCCAAAACCTACAAAAACAACACAAATTTGCATATTAGCCCATCCTTTTGCACGTTTTAGTTAAGAAACACTACTTGTATGAAAAACCACTTATAAAGGAATTCAATTCTTTCATTTTAACTTAAAACACACCAAAAATTTACCTTAAAACCTAACTAAAAATAGGTGAAATAAATGCTAATCAGAACCAACTCTGAAAGTTGTGACTTTAGATTCTTTGTCGTTGAATGAATCAGTTTCTATGGTGACTTCAGGGGTTACTGGGTTACCATTGGTTCCATCCTCTGTGGCTTGTTCTAATCATGGTGCGAATGTGGTGGATTTATCATTGAACCCAGATACTACTGTAATTATAGATGCGACTATTATTCTTATGGAGCGAGTATCTAATATAGATGTAGTGCTGATTGTTTCATCTGTTGGGTCTTCTGATCATACTAATTTTGCTAATATGGTTGATGATACAATTAAGTCTGCGGCTGGTCGTATCATTCAGGATCGTATCATTCAGGATTTGGCTGATTGTGTGATTCAAGAAGATGTAGGAGCTAAAGGCAATGATGTTTTTAGTGGTGATGATTCAGATGGAGTGTACGATGATATTTTGGCTGAAGTTCCTTCAAATGCAGGAAGTTTATCTCTGCGGCATCTAAGTACACAGCTGAATATGGAGGTAAGTCTGTATTCTTCTGTTGAAGCATCGAATGTTGATCAACTTGCTGTGATTGGACAAGAGTTTCAGCCAATTAGAAGTCGGGGTATTCGTGCAAAATTTCCTTCAGATCGATAGCTTAGGTCTGAAAGAAAAAAATCTCAAAATTCCTTTCAAGTTTTATCTCAGGATTAATGCAATTTTTTGAAATATTCTTGGGATTTCTAAGCCCCAAATTTTAGAAGATTAAGGAAATTGATTCTAATGCATAAGTTGTCGATTATTGGGGTGTGTGAACCTAAATTATCTATGTGTGATACTGATTCAATTTGGATGAGGTTAAATTTTGATCATGTGGTTTGTAATCCTTCAGGGGATTTATGGGTTTTCTTTAGTTTTCCTTTTATTAGTCAAGTTATAGGTAATTTGGATCAACACTTGTCTATTTGGTTGGGTCATCTTCAATTCCTTGGCTCTTTTCTAGTTTCTTTTGTCCAAGCGAAATGTACATCCTTTGAAAGGGAGAATTTATGGGGTGCTTGTTTACGAGATAAATCGAGTCAAGGTCCTTGGTGTGTTGTCGGAGATTTTAATCTTATTGTGTCTTCGAGTGAAAAGAAGGGTGGTAGGCCTTATCTTCCATCCAAGGGATTGGAATTTTTGAATTTTATGAATGAGGCAGGCATTTTTTATACTAGCTTTTTTGGTCCTCGTTTTACCTGGTGCAATAATAGGCATAGGCGTGCAAGAATTTGGAAGCGTCTTGATTGGTTGTTGGTTAACATGGATTGTCTGAATTTCTCTTCTAAGATCTCTGTTTCGCATTTGGTATGTGACCCTTTAGATCATGCTCCACTTCTTATTTCACTCTCTTCTAGGCTGGACAATAAGCCTCGTCCATTCAGAATTCTTAATGTGTGGACTTCTAAGGAAGGTCTTTTGGATGTTATTAAGGAAGTCTGGCAATTAGATGTTACAAGTTCTCCTTTTTATGTTGTATGGGCTAAGATGTAAGGTGCCTCTAAAGCTATTCAGCAGTGGAATAAAGAGATGCTTGGTGATATTTTTAGCAATATGAAGAAGGCTGAGGAAGTAGTGTCGTTAGCTGAAATTTGCTTACATGTTGACAATTCAAATGAGGCTTATATTGAGTTGCAACGAGTTCAGGCCGAATTGAAGAATGTATTGGTTGCGAAAGAGCAATTTTGGCGTCAAAAAGCCAGAGTTAAATGGCTTCAGCATGGTGATCATAATTCAAGGTATTTTCATTCGGTGGTTAAACAACGGAGGTTTCAAGCAGCGATTCACCGGATTAAAAGATTTGAATGGACTGTTCATTTTTACAGTGAGTAATTTTCGGCTGATCAATTTACAGAATTTCAGTTATTGCATGTTATTCCCAATTTGAGCTTCGAGATTGACAATAATTTTTTAGAAGCAATCCCTTCTTTGGATAAAGTTAAGAGGGTGATTTTTTATATGGATGGTGATAGTGCGGTAAGACCGAATGGATTTACAGGCAAGTTATTCACTTTTGCCTGGGAGGTGATAGCTCAAAATGTTTATAAGGCAATTATAAGTTTTTTCTGTGGGGTAAACCTTCCACTGTTTGTGACATCTACATCTATTGTACTTCTTTCTAAGGTCATGAATCCTCAAGATTTTACTTAATTTTGGCCCATCAGTGTTTGTAATTTTTTGAATAAAGTTAATTTTCAAATTTTGGTAGGGCGGTTGTGTTCTACGTTACCGCATATCATTTCTCTGCAACAGAGTGGTTTTGTGAAGGGTTGAAATATTTTCGACAATTAGCTCCTTGCTCAGAAGTTAATGTCTAATATTGGTAGCAAATGTAGAGGCGGGAATGGGGTGCTTAAGGTTGACATGGTCAAGGCATATGATAGGGTGTCTTAGCTTTTTGTAGTAAATGTTTTGTGTCAATTTGGATTTGAAGAAATATTTATTGATATGCTTTGGAGGCTCTTATCAAATGTTTGGTTTTCGATATTAATTAATGGATATATGGATTTTTTAAGTCCTCCAGGGGTCTTCATCAAAGGGATCCTCTTTCATTGGCAATATTTATTATTGGTGTAGAGGTCCTTTGTAGAGGGTTGAATTTTTTAGCCTCTCGGTCAAATTTTTTGGGGGTAAAAAGTTCCTAAAATCCGTCCTCCTATTACTCATTTGGCTTTCGCAGATGATGTCATAATTTTTGCTAATGGGTCTTCATCTTCTTTGAAGAAAATTATGAAAGTGTTAGAATTGTATTAAAATGATTCGAATTAGTTAGTGAATACTAGCAAACGTGATTATTTAATTCATCCTCGGGTGTCGGTTGTATGGCAAGGTGTAATTGAGGGAGTGACTAAGTTATCAAGGAAAAGTTTTCTAGTTCGATAAAAGAAATATATATATGTACACACACATATACACACACCGCACACACACATATATATACACCAGTTTTTTGGACAGTTTTATTGAAGGTTCGTGGTTGGGTTCCTATCCGGATGCTGCTTGTTTTACATCAACTTTTCTATTTAAAAAAAGAATTTATCTTTTATCTTTCGTATTTGTTTATTAGAGATATCATTTATTATAATGTGTACTTCTATCTATATAAATGCTCTTAGAAGGCAAAATTGGCCTTAAGACAATGTATTTGTGGGGCTTTCCGGTGAAAAGCTGAGAGTAGAGAAAACAAATGGGTAGAGAACTTTTCAAATAACTTTTAATACCAAAAAGAAAAAGAAAAACATATTAAAACAATATATGAATCCAAAAATACTAACACAACTGCATTTTTCTAATAATAACTTGCAGTTGGTAAAGATTCTTATCTCTAAAACCGGGGGAATAAATTTTCTTTTTCAGTCAAAACAAAACTCTGACTGGGTCGATTCTGCTCGGCTCGTGACATTGATCTAAACTGTCAATTTTGCCAGTAAGTCTTCCTTTGTGTACTTCTATTTCCATATTTTGACTGTGATATGCGTTTGGTCAGAGCCAGTGGCAAGTAAAAGAATTACAAAATCTGGGCCACAAATGAATCGAGGGCTTTTGTTATGAGGATCAATTCCCCACCCAAACAAGTGAAGGAAATAAAAGGGGACAAAACAGATATCTTTTTGATAAAATATGCTATAACATTGAAGACTTCTGTTTCTTACATATTAATGAGTTTTTTTCATCATCATAGGGACTACTAGGCGATAAACATGCAAAATTAGCTGTAGAATTAGTTTCTTGGAGCATTATTTTGGAGGAAGGCATATTTTTGAAGTTGGAAAAACTCGCGTGCTTATATTGGCTCAAAGATATCCAATATTGTATTGTCTCTTGACAAAACTTGACTTTTGATTCGCATGTTGGTATTTTGAATATGTGACGTGACAAAATTCATGAGTTTTGATCCCTACAAATCTTTGGTCTAGAATTTTTTAACAGGTTAAATATGTCAACTTGCTTATTGAGAAATTGACTATATACTTCCTCGATCTGACAATTAGGTGTGAAAAGAGTATGAGGAAGGAAGGGAGGGTAAAAAAATAAAAATAAAATAAAAAAGACTATATGCTTTCTTTTGTCCACGTCACTTTGCACTTTTCAATTATATATGGATTCTAGTTTTAGTCCCTAAGTTTTTAAGTAGGACACTTTAGCCGTTAAAACATAAAATCTAGCTCACTTAAAATTTATTATATTTTAATCCGTAAAGTATCAAATCTTTTATAGTTTAGTCCCTAAAGTTGATAGATTTTGTATTTAAGTGGGATAAATCTTATATTTTTTAGACTAAAATGGACCAGATTTTATTTAAGTAGGACAAATTTATATTTTACAGACTAAAATACTTCACCTAGACATTTAAGGACCAAAGTGAGAACTGAGTATTGTTGAAAGGTATAGAGTAGAACCAACCTACCAAAGCTAATAATAAAGAGAGATACGTACACATAACACATCTATCGGCTACGCAAGTAAGTAGTCAACTCACTATAACTCGGAGGAATTCATTGTTATTACCTTTGTCCAACAATTAATTACCGTACGCCAACGGAGAAAGCCGCTCCTACCCGTCAGTATCATGCTGCCAGTCAGTCTCCCACTCTCACCCATTAGAAAGACGCAACACTAAAGTGTAAAGATGGGTAATGGAATGAGACTTATGATCAAAATACTTTTATTTGTTCGTACGAAAAACAGTCCTATGGAAGTCAAAAATAATAGGGATAATTTGAAAAATCTCCCCTTATATTTCTAATAATTTCACTGGGTTCTCTTAAAACTTCAGAAATTAATTTGAGAATTAAAACTTCAGAAATTATACCTACTTTCCCTGATTTGACACACCTCAAAATGACATTGACTTGATCAAAAGTTTAAGTGAATAACCTAACATGTCCTGATTTAATAAATTTTAATTTACTTTCCTGTAAAATAATTGAGCACAATTATAAAGAAAACATATCAAAATTTTTCAAAACCCTTATATTTTTTTTGTTTGATAAGCAACTACAATAAAATTTTGGTTTAATTTCAAAATCCCTCATGTAATGGTACTTCAATAGTAAATTGACCCTGTGGTTTTGGGCTTTGTCTTTTTTGAGTTATTGTTGATTTTGATACAAGAGAAAAAAAAAATCAGCCAAAAAATTGAGTCACACATTCAAAGTTGTTAATTGGTCATGGTAGAGGTTATGAGGATACTGATAGTTCTGCAATTTTGGTAGCGAAATATAAAAGAAAGCAATTAAAGGGAAAAGAAAAAATAAATATAGTATCTATTCTTTGCATGAGTATACAAAACAAGGCAATTTCATTAATATGCCAAGACTAGTATCATCACTATAAATGGGAAAAAATAAATGTAATTTTTAAAACTTCAAGAATGTTAAGCAAAATTGTCAAAAACCTCATAGAAGATTTCTAAAATTATTCCAAAACAGTAAGTACAATGCCAATAACTATGCAGAAGTTGGAAACTTGAGGCTCAGATAGTACAACGTTAATAACTACACAAGCATTGAAAGCTCGATGCTCAAAATATTACAAGTTGTGTTTCCCATATAGAGAAGTTGAACTCCAATTTTAACATATTAAAAAAAAAAAAAACAAGAAGAAGAACATAATTGACATGTTTCAATTTAAACAAAAAAGTATTTCTCTTCAAATCAGTGCATAACATATCAGTCATATTAAGAAACTGCTGCATATATTTCCGGACAGATGAATAGGACAAAAAGAAGGATAATCTGTAGTGATTTTTTATGAGTACAGGATAATCAATAGAGACGAACACGATTGTGACCGGAAAAAAAATTACTAAATTTGGCTTTTAGTTCTTCTATTGATCCCAACAACCAAACTGCCATAGGTTTTTAAACTTTTTTTTTTGTTAGAACCTTTTAAGCGTGATACACGAAGCAAGCATGACAATGATACACCATGTCACTGTTCTAAGATGAGCATATAAAATAGAGATAATTTCAGAAACTTCCTCTGAGATTTCTAACAATTTCACTGAGCTCCTCTAAAGTTTAAAAAGTTACACTTATCTCTTTAATTTGATAGTTTTAGTAACAAAATCTTAAAATAATATTGACTTGGTCAAATTTTTAAACAAATATCCAAAAATGTCCTTGTGTAGTGAGTTTTAATTTACTTCTCTATACAATTATAAGATTAACTAGTGTAATTATAAGAAAAAGTTACCAAAATTTTCATGTATATACCTACTATTTGATAAACAACTATAATAATAATTTTATCGTTATGATAGGATACTTGAGATGGTATTGTATTATGAATTTAGATTTATAAGATATAAAAGAAAATGTCAAAATAATGGATTTAAAATTGAATTTTTCGAGTAGTGGGATTATTATAATTTAATATTAGTTTTCGGCCATTTCTTTTTGATTTATTATTAATTTTAATACCAGCAAATAGAAAAAAAAGATTAGCAAAAAACATTGGATTATGTATAAAGTTAACTCATCAAAAAAATCACTAGTTCGACATTTTGTTACAATAGAAACTAGAGGTAATAGTAATAATTCTACAGTTTTATTGGAAAAAATTAAAATAAAAAGGAATAAGAAGGAAAAATAATGAAAAAATAATTTTAAAACTCATTCTAAGTATAAGCATACCAAACAAGCGAATTTCATTAAAATATTTAAGGGTAGTATTGCCGTTTTAAATGACAAGGGAGGTATGTGTAATTTTAAAAACCTCTCGAGAGCTAATTGAAATTGTTTAAGGTTTCTGAAATTATCCCTATAAAATATTGAGTATCTTTTTTTTGGCTTTTAATATTTTATCAAAGCTGATATCTTAAGAGTTTAAACTTAGAATCCAAAAGGTTGATCTAAAGTGATTCCCTACTTGAGCTTATTTCGGCTTTAAAAATTCCAAAAATTAATAGAGAAAGCATTTGAGAAATCACATAATAAATATACAAAAATTAGAAACAAAAACAAATCCAAGAAGCAGTTTAGAATAGATACATCAATGATAACAAAGAAAGTTGAATTTAGTACGTTAGTTGTAAAAAAAATTTGCCGACAGCATTAGCATGAACTGTGACATAATACAATTAATTTTTTTCTAGCACAATCCTGTTTCCTTGTTCAAGCATACTTTCGTTGGTATTTCGGTTGCAGTACATAATATTTTATAAAGTAAGTAAAATTTTTTGATAAACTTATTTTCTATGTGTTTTTCTAAGTCAAGGATGTGGTTCAAACTGATCGTATCCCTCTATTTCTTTTCCTTGTATTGCTCCTAAACTGACCATGAATAACATATAGAGCTATTCTTTAACCAAATTCAATTCTTACTAAAAAATATATATATAAACAGACGTGGAAGCTTTTCTTTTTTTTTTTCCATGGGACTTCACTCAAAAAAAAAAAAAAAAAAGTGTTTGATGCGGCAGCAGAAGTGTGAGAAGCGAAGGAGTTACACGAATACCTTCCATGGAAGTAACCCAGGGGCGGTGCATGATCAATTGCCCTAATAAACAAGATTTAATGGTAACTCTTACTCAAGGACGTACACAAAGAACATTGAGAGCCAAACAATTCAAGAGTTCTATGAAGAATCTTGTTGCAGGAATATGTAATTGATCCAATGATCCTTTGATCCTTTCACGGAATTTATATAGCCTGAACAGCACCGCGAACTAGACCATGTAACCAAACTGCTTCAGACGACCAATTCCTGGCACCAGTTCACAGCCCACAACGTCATCATTTACCATCCTGCCTTTCCTGGTTCATCTAAAGTTGCTCCCACTCGGCGGAAGCAAGCCTATATGCAACCCAACTTGACTTGCTTCTCTTCAGGTATATTCATATAATTGAAAAATCACCCTCTCTAGTCTTGGGGTGCACCATTAGGGAAGATGAATTGGCGTTGAGTTTATTCATACAGCTGAGAATTCAAAAATCCCTCATCTATATCAAATAATACTGGTGAGAATTCATTTAGGGTTCTTAACTAGAGTAGTTTCTATAGGTTTTTATTAGTATATTTTTATTTTTATTAGAATTGTTATTGTTATTATTAATTGTAATTGTGTTCAGGAGAAATGGAATAAAGTAGGGGTGAGCAAATTTGGTTCATACCAAATTCATAACCGAATTCAAATTTAATTCGGTAATTTGAAATCGGGTATTTGGTAATTTGGTACAAATTCGGTACATACCGAATTCACCGAATTCTAATATGATATAAAATAGGTAATGAAATTATGAATTTGGTAATAACCGATTTTGCATTCAAATTCGGTAATTGAAATAGGGTACCGCATTACTGCATTCGAATACCAAATTGGTATATAAAATTATATAATATATAGATAAATGCTATTTAGTATTAGTATATACTACTAATATATTATTATATTATATAGGTAAATGCTATTAATAATAATTAGTGTGAGGACCCGCATTTTTTTTATTTTATTTTATCGAATATTAGTAGTTTGTTTAAATATTTATTTACTCAGTTTTCTCCAAATTATTTATTTCGATCATTTAAAATCCATTTATATGGAACGACGCCTCTTTTATATTTTTAAAAGCGTTTTGTTGGAAAAATTCACTCTTCGAAAACTCGTTTAGTTCGGAACAACGAGTGCACATTTTTCGAGACTATATTTGAATCGAGAGTGTATTAATATTGGAGAATTAAGAACGATCAATAATAGATTAAGAAAGGTTAATTGAGGAATTAATACTCAATTCACGTGAGGACTCGTAAAATTATTATTTTTAAACCCCTAATTTTGGCTCAATTAATTATCTATTTGGATTTTTGCCCGAATATTATTTTCTATCCTTATTAGACCTAAATATATGGTTTTATAGCTTCGTTATATTTTTAAAGTGTCTCGTTTCAAAAATTATTTTCTTAGAAGCTTGTTTAGTGAAAAAGTGAAAGCGTGTCTGAAAACTTTAGCCAATTAGGAGTACAATAAGCTCAAAAATTTAAGACATATACAATGGTCCTAAAATAGGTAATTTTAGGTTTAAATATTGAAGTGATAGTTAGTGGTAAGATCGTTATAAGAATTTCTCAAAGGTTTCAATTTTTATTGCGCCTAAATTAGAAATACGTGTTTCACGTGCGCGCTTAATTGAGGGACTTTGGACAATTATTTTGGGACAATTAAAAATGAATAATATTTATATAAATGTAAGTGTCCTAGAGGTTTAGTGCACTAGTGCAACAAACGTGAGAGAAATCGAACACAAAACGCGCGCGTAGGGCACTAGTTGCAATTAAAATTTTACGTACTTAAAATATTAGACGTCAAGCGTCTTTTGTACGCAAAGGCATCCGAATCACATTTCATTTCTGCTACTGCAATGGACGGATAGCACAGCCGCAGCTCTTCACCATTTCCTTCTACAAATCTCACAAAAATCACAACCAAACCTCCATAGATTCAACCAAAACTTCACATACACTTAGCTCTACACTTGGACAACACATTAAGCTGAAAAGGGGAGGACCTTTCACGGTTTCTTCAGGCTTCAAAAGGACCGAATCTCTGTCTTAAACATCAACTAAGAGTAAGTCTTAATCTAGCCTTCTAACTTTGATTTTTGGAAGTCTAGTATATCTTTTAGCTCTTGATCTCTTATGGATTGTTGTGGATGTTGGAAAATTGTTAAATGTGGGCTCTATGAACTCCCACTTTGGGTTGATGGCTGTGATGATGTTTGATGATGGTTTTATTGCTGAATTAGAGCTTAAGGAAGTAGATTAAAGGTGCATTGTTGCCAGAAACGTTATTGAACTCTTGAAGCAAAAAGTTCCCATTTTACCCCTGCTCTGTTCGGTCACTTTAATGCAGAAATTTGAGGATTTAATGGCTTGATTGTGTTGTTTATATGTTGTAGTAGTTGTGTAAAAATTTTCATTGAAAAATACTGAGTTTTGGTGGGTCAAACGAATTTATTTCAAAAACTAGTAATCTGGAAAACGGTTTCGTCGTAACCCAGACCAGTGTTTGTATTTCGTCCATAACTCCGTACTCCGACATCGAAATCAAGTCCCGTTAGCGGAATTTGAAACTAGACATTCCCATGTTTCCAACGGTGTATAATGCACATTCTGGTTTCATGTGTGTGAGCCACACCATTCATCTGAAGTCGGCTGTCCTGTTTCTCCGTTCTGCCGAAATGATTTGATGATGCTGCAACTTTAGGCTTAATTTCGAGCTAGTTGCATGCTGAAACTTGAAACTATTTCTTCTGTGAAATTTTAGCCCTGTGAATGTATTTTCTAACACTATCAACCATTCCCAATTCTGAATTAAATTGAGGGAGTTATGATCAAAATACGGCGACTGCCTCGTTTTTGAAACCTTAGATTTGGACAGATTGCCTTAAGGATTTTTCCAAACTTTGGTTGATTGGTTAACCACCTTTCCGAAGGTATTTTTCCACGAAATTTGATAGAGAGATACCCTTCATATAGGAGTATTATACTGCAAAATTTGGTATCAATCCAAGTCCGTTTCGACACTTAACTAAAGGTCCAAAGTCGGAACCAAATCTGGAAATTTGTTAACAGTCTTGAAATTTACCCAACTTTGAGCTACCATATCTTGGTGCTCGAAACTCCGATTCTCGATCCGCTTGTTCTGCCCTAAACCTTACTTACACCTCTAATTGAGCTACAAATTTCAAGGGCTGGTTTGCAATGAGTGAATTCTTCTGAATTTTCAAAGTTAGTGAAAAACCAACCCCGGCTCAATCCTGGGTGATTTGGAACAGCAACTTTAAGCTCATTTTTGAACACCTTCCACTTAGATTCATGGAAAAGTGTCTTCTAAGAACTTTTAGTACGTTGGAAGAGGTTTCCAACGGTACCAATTTTTCCAATTTTCGACATGTGAAATCTGAGATACGATTTTTTTTTCAAAATATCGTATCAAAACTGAAATTTTCTGAATTTCAAGGAAATGGAGTTTTTCAAGTATTCCTTATTCCTTCGATAATACTTGAACGTTTATGCTTGATTTCCAAGATAACAAAACTCGATTACTCTTGTACATTAAGAAACTCCACTTGAACCTCGATTTACTAGTAATTGAGGTTCATTTTCATGAAATTTTCCCAGATTGTACTAGTGCACAATCTTCCTTGATAATTGGGATGTGTGAATGATAATTCACTATTAAATGCTCAGGCGCTCAAGAGGACCTTCCAGAGGATCTCACGGGAGACGCCTAAACCATCATTTGAACTCGCTACTTGAATCACTGTGAGTGTCAAGTGCATGAACTTGTTGTTAAGTGGTTATCTGTTTCTTATCCGTTATGTAAATTTGAAATTTTGAGACGAGGGTGTACTTTATCGCACTCGTTCTCTTTCAAATGAAATTATATTCGAATTTTGCTATGTGAATTTGTATCCGACTTATACATGGTAATGTGGATGTGATTTGTACTTGTGATTCGTATATGTGATCCGTATTTGTGATTCCTATTTGGAATCGTCGATTTGAGCGTTGCTCATCGACTTATATTCGTATTCGTATTCATATTCGGGGGACACCCAAAACTCGTTGGCTAACTTTGCGAATCGAGCCAGCATGGGCTTGGTCGATAAGCTTAGCAAACCATGAGATATTCGTAGAGCATGATCTATTGGAGAGATCTTGCTCGGCATTACTCGTGCAGTATTGCCATGATATACTCGAGTATTATCAAAAACTTTGATGAGCGGGCCCGGTAAGGGGGTGTAACGGTGACGGGATTCGAAGAAAAGTGGTGTATCTACGGATTTGATACTTATGTGGTTGACGGAGTGTCAACGTGAGATGTGATCAAGATTTCGACTCGACTACGTGAAATTTAGCTCCTGAGAGCTACAGTATCCTTGAATTGTTTCTGTTTATTTTTCCTATTCGAAATGTGAATTATTCGAATTTGATAGCCTTACCTACAATGTAATTGTTGTTGCTACTTGGATTATGTGTTTGCATGTGTGTTTTCTTGGCCTCACTGAGTATTGGCTCATCCTATTAGTTTGTTTTCCTTAACAGGTTGGATTGGAAGATTTTGGTAAAGCCGACTAGATTATACTTTTGATTGGAATCGGGGCTGTAAATGTGTAGTCGACTTTTAATGGTTGCATTTTGGAACTTGATGTATCTTTTGTGAACATGATGTAAGATTTAAATATTTAGTTAAGGAAGCGACTTTTCTTTATTTTGACTCATAGTATTTGGTATGTATCGTTAAGTTCGATTTGATTTGTCTTGAGTCCTGGCGAGAGCTGGGCAGGCGTCCCGCGGATACCCTTGGGTTCGCCCTTGGGAGAAGTGGGGGGCGTTACAATTAGTATATGGTATTATCATCATATCATGTACTTATAATAATAATAATATATAATAATGTACAATATATTATTTTAGTATTTGTTAATTGTTATATGACTATAATAATACAAATATATAGTAATACATAACAATATAAGATAACTACTTATTATTTTATACATAAGTAACATGACTAGAATTAGATAATAATTAATACATATATGTATAATACTAAATATTAAACAATAAACATAATTAGCAATTACAATTTAGATATCGGTAATTTGATACATCATTGATCATTCATGTTTGAATTATTGAATATTTGAATGCGTAATATGTAACTTGCAAGTATTAGTGTGTTCTAAATTTATATTACATATTTAACATAAAAATTCATATTATCTATTCACTAATCTTAAGGCTTTAAGTATAGACAAGACAACTAAGCAGTGTAAATGAATGCATGTGAATTGCAAATCAATGTATTAGTGTATTGACTTTCACAATAACATATGTAAGTAAACAAGTTTTATTTTGATTTGAAATAAATTATAAGTTTGTAACTAATATAACTTATCAGTAATCATTGTAATTTGTAAGTTTGTAACTAATATTACTTATTATTAATCATTGTAAATTATAAATTCATAAATTATCACTAATCATTGTACAATCTAAGGTTTATTCTAGTTTAAATTAATCACTTTTTATGTGTTCCTTAAATCATAGACTAAGGATTCTAGGTATAAGTGATCAAATAAATGCCAATTAAATTAAACCACAAAATGATTAGAATATAAGTAATGTGTTAAATTATGAATAAATTTGGGGATCAAATAAGTAATAATTTTTAAAAAATCAGTTTTTTTAATAGATGAATTCGGTCTAACCGAATTCATTACCGTTTTTGAATTTGAAATCGATTGCGAAATGAATTCGGTTATGACCAATTCAAAATTGAAAACGGTTTAGATTTCTATAGATCGAATAACCGAATTCATTGCACCGAACTACCACTTTTGCACCGAATGCACACCCCTAAAATAAAGAAGAAATCAAGGCCAGTTTTGCAATGAAGATCCGTGAGCAGATCCACAACTATCTATCTAGATCCACAACTGGATCCAACTTTAGGGTCCGTTTGGGGTTGCAACAATTCATTGAAAAGTACTTCTCTAGTGGAGATTTTAATAAAAGTATTTATTAATTACTTAAGTGCTTTTAAATATATTGTTTGGAGACATAGTTTAATAAGTACTTATTGTATTGGATAATATGTAATTTAAAAATTTTTAAAAGTATTTATCTCTTTATTTGGTTCATAATATAAGATAAAATGGTTAAATTTGATATTTTATTTTTTAAATTATAAAAGCTACCCTAAAAGCTCCAAATTTAAACTTTAGCTAAAAATGCTTTTAACACTAAAAGCTTTACTCCTAATTTATGGGATGATGTTCACCAAACACTTTAAAGGGAGATCTATTTTCTTGTTGAATTTTTGTTGATAAGTGATCTAGGTTTTGCGTGCATGGCAGCCCGTCTCTTCCTCCGGATAGTGGAGAGGGTGGCTGCGGCACCATCTTTTGCAGTGGTAGTCACAGGGAACACTCCTTCCAGGGATTCGGTTAGGGATTTTGGTTCAGTTTCAATGTTTCGGGGAGAGCCCGCTCTTCGCATTTCTCGCCATGAGATGATGCTGCTGGCTGCTCCCTTTCGTAATGCATTGATTGGCAAATTCGGTTTTCGTAGGCCTCCTATGGAGGTGATCCGAAAATTCTTTGTTTCGTTGCTTTTGAAGGGGGAATGTTCGATGGGCTTACTAGATGATTGTCATATCCTGATTCAGCCAGTGCTCGAAGAAGATTATGCTAGGTTATTCGCTCGCCACTCATGGTTTGTTCAACAGGTCCCAATGTCGATTTCAAATTGGTCATTGGACTTTAAGGCAAGTCACGAGATTTCAGTTGCTCCGGTGTGGGTTTCGTTCCCAGATTTACCAATTCCATTTTTCCAGAAAAATCAACTAACAAACTTGGCTTCTACGTTGGGTCAGCCTTTAAAGATTGATACTGCTACAATGGCCAGAGTTCTCATTGAAGTGGATGTTTCTTTGCCTCCAGTGAAGAGAGTCTGGATTGGGGATGATGATTTTGGATTCTAGTAGCAGGTTGAGTTTGAAAAAGTCCCTCCATATTGCTCTATTTGCGAGAGATTTGGTCATGTTGATGCTGACTGTTTCATGAAAGATCCTGCTCTGCGTCCCCCAAAGATGGCTCCTCCAACTTCAGTGAAGGAGCGCCAAGTATTCGTTCCTAAACCGTAGGCAGATAAGGGGAAGGTTAAGTTGATGGGTGCAGCCCCACTTTCGGCATTGATCTCACCAGAAAATGTTAACTATTTGCCGGGGAGGGGGGTACTTTGGTAGTGGGTGAGCTGCAGTAATTGCCCTAGGCTACACTCATTAACATACCTGGACCTTCGGTGCAAGATGAAGTGGACGTTTTGAAGGTGGGTTCTTCAGGTTATGGTGCGAACCCTCAGCGGCAGCCCCTCCAGCAGCAAGCTGCATCTCTCAACGTAAATTGCCCTTTGGGACAAGAAGATGTGGTGCTAAGCTCTGTTGAGATGGGGCAGGCAAGTAGTTTTCCTTCCCTAAGTACCACTGCTCCCGATGGTTCAGTGGTTCCTGGTTCACAAGATTTGGCTACGATTAATTCTGGATCTTGAGGACTGTTGAGGATGCTAGGTTGTTTGGAAAAAAATCCTTGTGCTATTCTGCTGGACTCGGATGAGCTAGAAGAGGAGGCAATTAGGGAGCTTGCAGGTTCCAAGTCTGTGCAGTCATCTCCATAGGTTTTGCAGAAAAGTTTTCTGCCAAGGAGGAATTCTATGAATAACCTGGTGCAATTGAGTGTTTCACTGCAGCAATTGAAGAATTTTTAGCAGGACATAGATCATAAGCTGTGGCACACGGTTCTTGATACCGAGTTTTGTCCATATATAGTCTGCTGGGTTGGAGGCTACTAATTTTGCACTTCTGAATAAGTTGGCAAAAGATGATAAGCACCTTAAATTTAAGAGGCGGAGAGGTCGTCCCTGAAAGGAAGATTTGCAAAAGTGTCAAGTTCTTCCATCTCAAACATCTTATGCTTTGAGATCTCATGTTAAATCCAATTAATTTGCTAAGCTGGAATATAAGGGGAGTGTCCCATGTTGACTCATTGCGTTACCTAGAAAAGAAATGTGTTGACAATTCCGTTAGGTTATTGGCTCTCTTGGAGCCGAAATTTGATGTTTCTTGTAGACATCAAATTTTTAATTTAATTTATTTTCTTTTTAATTTCTTTTATTTTTATTTTTATTTTTATTGATAATTTTTATTTATTAATCTCATGATTTTGCTTTTAGACATTTTTTAGCATTTTAGATACCAAATTTTAATTTAACTTTATTATTTATAATTTTAATGATAAGTATTATTCATTTGTGCTCATTAGTCTCTTAAACTTTATTTTAAGACATTTTTAGCATTAAAATTTATCGAAAAAGAAAATTGTTCACAAAAAATATGCTTTAATTCTTTTCGATTCAATTTATAAAAAATTAGTTGTTTGTTTGCCTAAATTAAGTGAAAATTAGTAAAATATATATAATAAAATAAAAAGAAAAAATCACCAATCAAACACAAAAAAAATTTTTTTTTTTACCTTTTAGTTGATTTTGTTTTATTTCCTTATTTTTTTTAAAAATTCACCTTATTATTGTGGTTAATTAAGTTAAAAAAAAAAGGAGGAAATCACGCGCGCAGGAGCAAAGCAGCCGAACTAACAGCTGCAATTTTCCAGTTTTTCTCGTTCATTTTTTTTTATTTTTCTTCACCATTGGATCATCTTAACATCAACCTACCTGGCTTTCATCCAAAGCCAAGAATGATCTAGAAAAAAAAAAGAAAGAAAGCCAATCGGATGGCTAAAGAGAGGTGGTGAGCTGAGTATCTTTAGGAACCCTTGAGATGAGATGAGGGTTTAAGGGATTCATTTGATATAAAAAGGAAAAAGGGGGAGAGCCGGGGGTTTAGAGGCAAAAAGCATAGATAGTTTGGCAGCGGAGTTAGAGAAAAAAAAAGGGGAATCTAAGAGAAAAGAGTTGGAGGCTGGAAAGGGAAACGGAGGAGGATAGGAAGGAGTGACGGCTAAGTAGAGCAAAACTAGGGAGCTACGGTGAGGAAAAAGCAGCTATGGAAGCCGAGAGTGAGAGATTTGAGAGAGGGCAGTAGTGACGGCTGAGGTTGGAAAAAACCGAGAGAAAAAGAACGAGAAAGAGCTAGAGAGTTTAGGAGCTGAAAGGAAAAGAGAAAGTTTCGTGGGAAAACAAGAACGAAAAAGAAGAAAAACCAGAGGAGGAAGAAGATCTGGTGTTGTTCTTCGAGAATCAGGAGGAACCAGAGTTGGAATCACCCCAATCCACCATCATCCGCGAATCCTTACTGAAAGATTGGGGTGATTCCACCACGCTTAGAAGGATTCGCGGATGATGGTGGATTCCTTTCCCTTTAAATTTCAGTTTCCTTTTAAAGTTCAGATTTTTGAAGCCTTCTAAGCGTGGATTTTTGAAGAGCTCTTTCACACATATTTAAAGGGAAAGGAGAGCTCTTCAAAAATCCATTTTTTCAATCTAAGGTTCCCTGGATAAACTAGTCTAAACGTTGTAATCCTTTCAAGAGTAGGCTTTTTCACACATCACTTTATGTGTTCGGACTCTGTCCTCATTGCTATTCCAATTGACCAAATTTTTCAAATTATTTTTTGTGAGACCCTGGTTAGTCCTTAATTTTGATATTATTTGAATAAGGAGTATTATCGTTATTTTGCTATAAAATTTGGTTTTAAGGTTGGTGGTAATACTTTAAAAGGTTATTTCGTCAATATACTATGAAAACCCTAATTTGGGTTATTACTAAAACCCTAGTTTTTGTAATGAATTACAAGTTTGTGCTATTATATTAATAGGCATGCTAATATATGTTATCGTGCAAGTAAGTATAGGATTCGATTCTTTTAGCAAAGGTTAGGTAGGTTTGAGAGCTAGAAAACCCTAAACTAGTCAAACCTCTAGTGTTACAATCCATTAGAAAGCTTAAGTTGGGTTTAAAACCCTAATTTTGCCAATGTTATAAAGGTTGTTGTTTCATTGTTTTTATTATGGAGAAAGTATGATTAAGTATGGGAGGTTAAGATAGGAAGGTGATTAGTGAAATGATCAAGTGTGACTAAGTATTTTAGACTAGATTAAGTGTATGACCTATGGAGTTAATTGAAAGGTTTTCATATAATTGTGGGCAAGAGTGTAAGAAAGTTAAACTAAGGTTGTAAGGGCTTGGGAGCAAATTGTAATCTTTTATGTGATTGGTTGGGTGCAAAATATCCTTAGTGGTTGATGACTCACCTTAACTCTAGAATATACAAGAGGAATCAAGACATAAATGAAACCATCACCAAGGGAAAAAACAAGAGAAAGGGCCGAAATTTTGAGAGCAAAAGAAAGGGAAATTTCCTCCAAAGTTCATCAATTTTTAACCATCCATCTTGCTTTTGAAGCTTAGGGTAGCAACTTGAGCACTTGATTGTTGTGGTTTGATCATCTACAAAGCTTATTTGAAGGTATATCATCTTACTTGGAAGTTAAATTTTGGGGTTTTAATCTTGAAGCTATGGAAGTGATGCTTTTGTTGTGATTATGCATTTTTATGGGTTGTATGATGATTATGGAATAGTTTTATGGTTTATTTTGATGGTTATATTGCTGATTTTGGTAAAGGCTAGGAGGAAAAGGTAGGGTTTCTTGATTCATGATTCATAGAGTTGGTTTGGTTGGATTTTGGCTTGTTAATGGCATCTTTGATGTATTAATTTCACTTGTATGGTTGGTAAGTAGCAAATTCCAGATTAGTCATGAAACCCTAATTCAAAGGAAAGTTAGTTTGGTTGGGTTAGGGCTTAAGTGATTAGAGTTTGATTGATTAGGTGGTGAAACTAGTAAAGTTAGTAGGATTGGCACCTAGATTATGGTTAGTATTGGGTAAGTCTAGGGATTAAATTCGGAAAGGAATTTCGGTTCACTTGTACAGAAAATAGGAGGTGATTTATGTGTGTTTATTTGGTATGAATTTGCTTGGAAAACTTGCATGAGAATGGTAGAAACGAATCATGCATTTGCGGCGCGCGGAACCGTTCAATCTGGAAACAAGGCAGCCCAGAAACCGAACTTTGGCTCCATGTTTCTATGTGCTACGTATGGATTCAGAGTTTGTCCAAAACATAAAAGTTGTAGCTGCTAAAGTCCTTGTCGTGTCTACAAAATTGCAGCCGAATCCACTCAGTGTAGCCTGAGTTATGACCAAAAACCCCAAATGGCTGTACAAACTTCTGGATTTGGTGACGTTTCTTGATTTTGCTTCTGACCATGCTCAGTTCACCTTGATAATGTCTGAACTGGGTGTTGAGGTCTTCATAAGACTTGTATATCTTTGTTTCAGTTTCAAAAAGGTATAAAGTGCGTCTAAATCCGAGACCCGCAGCTCCAGTTATACCCAAAATAAGATCAGGTGTCAGAACTGCCATTGAAATTGGGCAGTTCTGACAGGAACTTTGGACCCATTTTTCACCCTACTCTGTATTGATTCAGGTTTTGGCTAAAACATAAAAGTTTTAGCATTATGACATAGCTTTCTAACGCCTTTAGAATTTCTTGATTTGGATTTGCGAGCTATGAGTTATGGTCCGGCAAACAGACCCTATCCGTCACCCTAAAGTGCAAACTTCTGGTACTGTTTTCCATAATTTCGACCTGCTTCCATTCAGATCTAGATTAAGGTGTCTTCATGAAAATTTTAACTCTTCCTCTTAGCTTCGTAACGGTGTCTCATACATTTTGATCCAACATTCCTAGCCTAACTGTTAATCCAAACTGTTCGGGGTAGCAAATCTGTCCGTTTCCGTTTCCGTTTCCGTTTCCCGTTTGCCAATTCTGCACGTGCTCATGTGCCAATTTTGCCGTTTTGCTTGCTTTAGGCATGTTTGTAGCCGTTTGTGATATAATGTGATGCAATCTTTTATTTCAGACGGTGGTGAGCTGGACGGAACCGATGGGGCCTACTAGCTATCACACACGAAGAGATTTTCGCACTTGTGCTAGTTTTGTGCTTTGTGTAAGTATTCAGGTCGTTCCTATGTGTTAGTTGCTTATGTGTTTTGATATGTATGAGAGGGTACCTAGGCGAGAGTGTATTTTATCGCACTCGACCTAAACCCTAATTTGCACACATATTTGTACATGGCATATGTATATGAACTATTTTGGAACTAAAACCCTTGAGCTTGTAGCTCGGGGTGACTTTTGGGTGATTTTGTGAAGTTTGTGGGTTTGGGGCCCGATCTCAAGACCTAGATGAACTATTCGAGCCGGTCAGTGATTGGTCGAAGTCAGTCCAACCTAGTCTGAGGTCACCAAGTTTGTGAATCCGGTTCACCGAGTATGTGAACCAAGTTTGTGAACCGAGCTTGTGAACGAAACTCAATTTCGTTTGCTCGAGCCATTTTGTGAAGTGACTGGCCAGTGAGAGTGATAAGGTGTACGGTGAGAGTACAAGTGGAGTTCTACGGACCATTATTTGTGGTCGACGGAGTGTCGACAGGAGGTCACACGTGGCATACGATTTGGCTTTGGAGCCAACCTGTATCCTTAACTCGTGTTGTTGCTTTTATGTTTTCGATTTGACATCTTTATGATGTAATTGTTCGTTTAATATGTGAAATTTACAGTTTTACCTCTGTTTACTTGCTAAGCATATAACTTACCCCTTTTCTTTTATTTTCCTTAGCAGGGGACGACGCGGGGAACCCTTGTAACACTATCACTAGTATAGTTAGATTTGGTTTGTAATAGTTGAACAACTAAGATATTTTTTGTTTGTTATGGTGGCCTGTATTAAAACCCTTCTTTGGGTCTACTTTCTAATTTTGATTACTATCATACGACGATGTAGTGATCTGAATATCTACTTTTGAGGATATAAATAGAAATCTTTTGGGGATTGTATATTGTGAATAGTGCTCTTTTGGTTTCTTTAGTTTTTATTGTATTGTATTTTCGAGTTCTGGCGCGAGATAGGCAGGCGTCCCGCCGATACCCTCGGGTTCGCCCTTGGGAGAAGTGGGGGCGTCACATTTTTCACTCAATAAGGTGATCGGATTCATCAGGTTTAGTATAGTGCCTACCTTAGATGATTGCATCATGTTAGGCCTATCCTTGGCACAAAAAGGGTTTCCTCCAATAGGACATGCATCCGAATTACCTCAATATATACTAACTCATGTCTTTTTCTTTTTTTCCTTTTTGGTAGCAGTTAATCAAAGGGGAATCTAAAAATGATTTTTCTAAATTTTCAAATAATTACAAACATAGCTACAAGAAGAAGCCCCATCGTCACACGATCTCGTAGTCGGGCTTTGAGAAATCGTGTAAACATGAGTACGCATCCAGAATCGTCCGATAGGCCTGTAACGACATCATCAACTGACTTGACAAATCTGGGAGCTCAACTGAGTGAAGTGTTAAGCAGATTCAATGAGCTGAGTATGGAAATGAACGCACAACAGAGCGTAATCGATCAGTTAGTTGCTGGAAGTGGCAGCGCTACTCAACATGAGCCTTTGCCCGCTAGTCAAACTGAACCACAACCACTATCCATATCTCATACTCAAACCCTTTTTCCTCCACGTCCACCCGAAAAAGCTTTCACCTATCCTACTTATGGCCTACCATATACCTATACACCCGCTAGCCAAACCAATCCTCCTTACCCCCAAATTTTCCAGAATTATCCACCTGTTAGTCTGAACATGTCATTTGAACCTCAACGACTATATTACTATTCCACTGCAGAATCATTCATGTTAGACACCGCTGCCCAAGGAAAAGCTAAAATTGGGGAATCTTCCGTGCCAATTGAAAAGAATTTGCTAAGAAGGTTGGATCGGTTTGATGAATTCATGAGGAAGAGTCAGGGTTTGAGCAAACAAGGGGGTTTGGATTATAACGAGTTGTATTTGTTCCCGGATATACAATTGCCAGAGGGTTTCAAAGCACCCAAATTTAGCAAGTACAACGAAACTGGCAATCCCAATACACACCTTTGGATATTTGCAAACAAACTAGGGAAGCCGATAGATGATGAGAATCTACCTGTGCGCTTATTTTTCGAGAGTCTAGAAGGCGACGTGTTGGATTGGTATTCCAATTTGAAGCCCGAGGATATGAGATCTTGGCTTGATCTGTCAACCGCTTTTGTGAGATAGTACGAATACAATTGCAAGCTCGCTCTGACGAGGACCACATTGGAGGGAACTAAGAGGAAATCATTTGAGGACCACAAAACGTATGCGAAGAGATGGAGGAAATTGGCCGCCAAGGTGGAGCCTTCCATGACTGAAGATGAGATTGTTCGTACGTGTAAGCCCCGATGCAACCAAATACAACCAAAATACTCAACCAGACAAGTAGTCAAGTAAATACAATGACAAAGAATATAAGCAATTTTAAAGCACAAAAATAGAGTATCAATAAAGTAAAAGAAATTCAAACCAATCAAACTCCCAAGCTTCTTCCAAACTTGGAGTTGAATCCACCAAATAGTTTCTTCAATTGATGGTAGTGCTAACCAACTTGTACAAGTGAAGGCTCACTCCTTCCTTACCCCAAACATACTTTGGTTGAGCAAAGAAATTTTACTACTTTCCAAATAAACCCTCAACTAGCTACAATTGAAAGCTTACCCATTCAATTAAGAACTACTTTATACAAGTGAGACAACCTTTATCAAGGTTTTACCACTCCAAGTGATAGGTTCACCTTCACCAAGGTTTTACTCCTCCTAGAGAGTAACCTTCACTTGAGCAACCTCACAACCCAACTTTTCCAACCCCTTATACAACCAACAAAGAATATTTCTACTCAAAGATCTCACTTGTAAGCTTTTATTTAGTATTGGCCAAAAGTCTGTGTCTTCTTGTGCTTTGGGGTATTTATTGAAGGTGAGAAATGGCTCCAAAAGGCTCTCCAACGGTCAAATATTAAATGCTGTCGAAACTAGCCGTTGGCCTGTCGGACGTCCGAACCATTTCCTCTGCGTCCGAACCATTCGTCCGAACCACCTATCGAACGTCCGAACCATTTGTTCTGCATCCGAACCCTGCGTCCGATAGAAGTCAGAATGTTCAACGTTCATTCTTTTTGTGTCGGACGGCCGAAGCAAAGAATGAGCGTCTGATCCAAGCGTCCGAAGAGTATCGTCGTCAGTCGGACGACCGATCCTCTATCGAGCGTCCGATCCTCTACGTCTGAACCTTCATATTTCTTAACTTCTCTTTGATTCAAATCTTTTCGATTCTCTTTTGGATTAATGACCTGTTCTAACAAATTTCTCACATAAAAACATTAGTCCAAATCTACATTTTGATTTGTTAATCATCAAAACCAAGGACTGATCAACCAAGGTCAACAATCTCCCCCTTTTTTATGATGACAAACAAAATGAAGATTTCTTTGATCAAATAAATTCAAATAAAACTCCCCCTTAGAAAATGCCAACATACAAAGAAATTTCAATAAATCCTACTCCCCCTTTTGGCATCAATCAAAAAGCAAACTCCCCCTTTATTTTTCAAATCAAGACCATATAGAATGTCAAAACTTTCAAAATACCAATTGTAATTTTTTATAGGGTCCTTGGGAGTTAGTACAACATGATCTAGCAATCCACATGGATTTCATACCTTTTCTCATATTTTTCTTTACATGGCAATCATTTTGCATATGTCCAAATTGGCAACAAAAGTGACACATGATAGAAGTATTTTGCACATAAGTGGATTTAATGCAACTAATTTTCTTATTTCTTATCATAGCAAACTTATTTGTGCCTTGAAAAGATTTGCTTTCTTTTGTTTGAGAAAACTTTTGTTTTTCATTTTGGAGAAACTCGTTCAAGTCATTAATTCTTTTCTTTAACAAATTTTGTTCCCTCAACATTTTTTCATAAAACTTTGTTTTCTCTTCCAACTTCCTTTTCAAATTATTTTTGCAATCAAAAACACCTTTTTGATTTTTTAAATCATCATTTTCCATTCTCAAACATTTGTTTTCTTGAAAAAGTTTGGAGTTTTCTTCCAACAAATCATTTATTTTTATTTTCAAATCTTTATTTTTAGCATAAGATTCTCTCAAACTTTTATGCATTTTAATCATAAGAATTTGCACATCATCATCTTCATTATCTTCATCACTAGAAGAGTGATAAGAATTTACCTCATCTTCTCCAAAGGCCATTAGTGCCATTTGGGCCAACTCTTCTTTTTCTCTTTTTGAATTGCATTCATCCCATGTAATTTTGCAATCTCCTCTTGAACTTCTCTTGTTGAAGATCTTCTTGAAACTTTTGATGTGAGGAGTTATATCATTGTCCACTTCCATGTTTTCATTACCCATGAAGGATGGGTTATCCCCCACTTGAGATGCTTTAAAAGCTATGCCTCTCTTATACATTCTTGCATTTTCTTCCTCTTGCACTTTGAATTTCAGCTTTAATTCATAAGAGGTTAGGGAATTCACAAGAGATTCAATGGACATAGAATTTAAATCCTTTGCCTCTTCTATAGCATTTATTTTGTTTTCTCATTCTTTTGGCAAGACATTCAAAATCTTTCTATTTTTCTCACCCAAAGAATATTCTTTTCCAAGCAATTTAAGATCTTGAATAATGTCACAAAATCTACTACACATCTTATCAACATTTTCAAGAGGATGCATTTTGAAAAATTCATATTGAGAAACAAGCAAATATTTCTTTTGTTCTTTAATATCTTGGTTACCTTCATGAAATTCACACAATTTATCCCAAATATCTTTAGCTGATTTACAACCTTTAATCCTACTAGATTCATTTACATCTAATGCATTGTACAATATATACATGGCCTTGGCATTCAAAGAAAGGTATCTCTTGTCTTTTTCATTCAATTCTTGTCTAGTTTTTAATCTACTCAAATTAGTGGTAGAGTCAACTATTCTAGCTTCATAAGGACCATCTTCTACCACATACCATAATTCAATATAAACGGATTGTAAGAAAATCATCATTCTTTGTTTCCACATGCTAAAATGAGAACCATTAAACATAGGTGGTCTATCAATAGATTGCCCTTCTAAAAAGGAAACTTTTATGGTTGCCATGATCTTTACTCTAAGCGGTTAAGCTTAATCTCTAGGAGACCAAGCTCTGATACCAATTGTAAGCCCCGATTCAACCAAATACAACCAAAATACTCAACCAGACAAGTAGTCAAGTAAATACAATGACAAAGAATATAAGCAATTTTAAAGCACAAAAATAGAGTATCAATAAAGTAAAAGAAATTCAAACCAATCAAACTCCCAAGCTTCTTCCAAACTTGGAGTTGAATCCACCAAATAGTTTCTTCAATTGATGGTAGTGCTAACCAACTTGTACAAGTGAAGGCTCACTCCTTCCTTACCCCAAACATACTTTGGTTGAGCAAAGGAATTTTACTACTCTCCAAGTAAATCCTCAACTAGCTACAATTGAAAGCTTACCCATTCAATTAAGAACTACTTTATACAAGTGAGGCGACCTTTATCAAGGTTTTACTACTCCAAGTGAGAGGTTCACCTTCACCAAGGTTTTACTCCTCCTAGAGAGTAACCTTCACTTGAGCAACCTCACAACCCAACTTTCCCAACCCCTTATACAACCAACAAAGAATATTTCTACTCAAAGATCTCACTTGTAAGCTTGTATTTAGTGTTGGCCAAAAGTCTGTGTCTTCTTGTGCTTTGGGGTATTTATAGAAGGTGAGAAATGGCTCCAAAAGACTCTCCAACGGTCAAATATTAAATGCTGTCAAAACTAGCCGTTGGCCTGTCGGACGTCCGAACCATTTGCTCTGCGTCCGAACCATGCGTCCGAACCACCTATCGGACGTCCAAACCATTTGTTCTGCGTCCGAACCCTGCGTCCGATAGAAGTCAGAATGTTCAACGTTCATTCTTTTTGTGTCGGACGGCCGAAGCAATGAATGAGCGTCCAATCCAAGCGTCCGAAGAGTATCGTCGTCAGTCAGACGACCGATCCTCTATCGAGCGTCCGATCCTCTACGTCCGAACATTCATATTTCTTAACTTCTCTTTGATTCAAATCTTTTTGATTCTCTTTTGGATCAATGACCTGTTCTAACAAATTTCTCACATAAAAACATTAGTCCAAATTTACATTTTGGTTTGTTAATCATCAAAACCAAGGACTGATCAACCAAGGTCAACAGTACGTTCATCAAAACTCATGACCCGCCCTATTTTGAGAAAATTTTTTGAATAACTGGGTGTTCCTTCGCAGAAATTGTTAATAAATTAGAAAAGTATGATGAGTTTATGAGGGCAGGAAAGATTGTTAACGTGTCAGCTTTAAACTCACAATTGGAAGCTATGCAGAGTCAGAGCGGCAGTAGTAAAAAATCTCAATTCAAGAAGAAAGACGAGGAAGCTTCCTTTGTCTAGAACCAAGGCTCTTTTTCCCGACCTAGATACCAAAAATAGCCCGCCTACTCACGCCATTACCTATACCAACCGCGCCCTCGACCTGTTTACAATTCCACTATTAACCACCCCCGATCTCGACCAAATTATCCAAACACACCCGCAACCCTATTTCACATTTTCCCACCTAATTTTCAGATTAGACCTCGCCCTCCTTATAACCCAAGACCCACTTCACCCGCCAACCAGAACTACAACTATCAACAAACCAATAACACCCGAAACCCAACTCGATGTAGAGCTTTCACCAATCTAGGTCAGCCCCTTGATCAATTATATGAACAGCTCAAAGTCGCAAGGAAAATTGGTACAATACCTCCTAAGATCTATTCTAAGCGTCTTCCCTCTAACTATGACCCTCAAGCCGTCTGCGCTTATCATTCTGGAGCTCCCGGGCATTCCACCAATAATTGTCTGGCATTGAAACATAAAATCCAAGATATGATCGAAGTCGGAGAAATAGTGCTAAGGAAAAAGGGTGAACAAGGACCAAGCATAAGTACAAATCCCTTTCCCAAACACAAGGACGCCTTTGAGGCATCCACCTCCAATGAGGATATTTGAAAATCCCGAACTAGTGAAATCCTTCCCTCTTGAAGGGAATTTCGATAAACTTGGGGAGTTTTCTTTGATTAAATCCATTAAAATCATTCATGCGTGTGTTTTGTTCAACCATGTTTCTTGTAAATAGTTTTCAATCAAGTGACTTTTGAAGACACGTCTTGTCTAACAAGTAACATACTATTAGGTTTGATCTTTATCTTGAAATTCAATAAAATGTACAGTTTTCTATATACTGTGTTACTTACGCATTCTTTTCAAATGACCAAGAATAAAATTCTCTGACCCTTCGGATATCACTGTTCCGAAATTTGATGGCAACAATCTCGGTAACTCACGAATGTGAATTTGAATTTCGAAATGAAAGGAGGAATGAGGGACATCTGAAAATGTTTCGAAGAGACCCGAATAGTATAAAAGGAAACTCAAGCCGAATTGGGATCAAGATTAAGAAAATAAAGCAGAGGTCACTTGATAAGAAGTAGCTAAATGCAGTCCGTCATGGTTTATATCATCAAAGGTCAAATCATGACTATTCAGATGGGGAGAAAAGGCATTAAGATAGCTTTTGCCGATGCAAGATGAGACCGAAAGAAGAGTTTGCCCCAAATTGGCAAGGGTCTTTTATTGTCAAAAGGTATTGGCTGGTGGAGCACTCGTTCTCACAGAAGTGGAATAGACAATTTTTCCTCAACCGATCAATTCGAATATGTGTAAGAAATTCTTTATCTGATAAACGAAAGTTTTCTTTTAGGGTTATTGCGAAGAATGGAATGAAAGTCAGGCCCTCTTCCTTTCCCATTGAGACATTATATCCTTAGTTATCCCATTTGAGCCTTCAGAATAAATTATTTTGTTTGGCAACCCCTGAGGATCGCAAACCCCACACTGGTGCAAATTTAGTTTTGAAAAAAGAGAGAGAAAACCCCACACTGGGGCAAATTCAATTTTTTTAAGGAAAGCTGAAAGAAAAGGAAATGAACAAAACAAAACCTCAGTTAAAAATAAATTGGAGCAAATTGTGAACATTTCAAAAGATGAACAGAATGACAGAAGAAAAAGGAAAAATGAAAAAAAAAGAATCTCAGTTGAGAATAAATTGGGCCAACTTTTGATTTAACCCTAAAATAGGGTTGGCGCAACAATGCGATCTCAGATCATTTAAACCACTTTTGAAAATTCGCCTTCAAACCTTAACTTTTCTTAGCACCCCACCAGACCCCATTACAAAAGCCAAAAGTTCTGACTTCTGTTCTTTGCAATATCTCTGTCAAGAAATTTTCTAAATCATTTGACAAATGATGTCAATACACTTTAACCAATTTTGCAAGGGAAAGATAGTCGCACTGATGCCATCATTTCTTAAAACACATTTCTGAGTTGATAAAGGCTATCGGTAGGATCAGTTTATTAGTGAAAATCTGAAAGGGTACCTTTGAAAGGAAAAAGAACGAAAAAGCGAAAAAAGAAAAAGAAGAAAGGAAAGAAATGATGAAAATAAAAAGGTGGGGGTAACCCTAGTGAAAACCCGAAAGGGCGCTAAGGTAGGGTTTTATAAGGAAAGGTGAGCTTGGAATGGAATGGCTGAAGATCAGTTTGTTGGAATTTCTCTTTACATTATGGATCGGTCGCTAAGCATTGAACTCTAGAGGAATAATATCCAAAGGGTCAAAAGTGACATTTTGTTCGAGAATCAAAGTGTTTTAGTTCGTCAAACATAAATTTTTTGAGTGTACAGGTTCATTTCTTTAAAATCAATTTTCTCTTAATAAAAGTAAATCGTTGTTTTCATGCTACTTGGATTTTCATCATTTTTGTGTGAATAAAATATTTTTCTTGTGTTTCATGGTCTCATTTATCCCTTTAAGTTTATCAAATGACAATCCCTGTGATTTATTGAAATTACTCGGATACCCAAATATCTTATTAGCATTGGAAGTTAAGAAGATTTAATGTAGTTTGCATAGCAAAGTTGAGTTTTATTACATCGAGAATTTATCAAATGGTGATTCTTGTGATGTATTGAAATGGCCCAGGTACCAAGTGTCTTACTAGCATTGGAAGTCAGCAAAATTTGAGGACGAATCTAACTTGAATTGTCTAGGTTATTCGAGTCCTCTTTTGTAGAGGTATATAAGTTAGAATTCGACCGAAACTTGTACCCTTGGAAAATGAAAGTAACAACTAATAGAAATACATTTAATTGCTTCAAAGTTTAAAAGTTTTAAAAGCGAGCATGAGTTTACAAATATTTTCCAAATGAGTTTCAATTACTTGATTCTCGTTAAACGAAACGTTTAAATTTTGAACCTTAGTCGATTTTCAAAACTCTTAAACGATCTTTTATTGCAGATTTGGATTCCAAACCAGGAGTACTACCTGGACGTGATCTGTAAAAGCACTACATCTTTGGTGAGTGCTTCCAAATACCTAATTGAACTTGACACTTGTATTTAATACTTGACCAATGTGATTACATGTTATATGAGTGGATTGATAGGGTAAGAGTGTACTTTATCGCACTTGCCCTAATGTGATTTATTCCTATTCATTGATTTCAATTGAATTGATATACATGAATATGAGTTGTATCTGGAATTCCAGAAACCCTGTGACTAGTTAATCGAGTCGAGCCGGCAAAGGTCTGGTCGATTAGATAACGAACCCTAGGTAGTTAGTGTTGTCGAGTGGAGTGTTATCTTCTCGACTAATCGGTATACTCGAGTATTACCACCAGTGTTTATCTTGGAGTTCGGGTAAGGGGTTTGGTTGGTGAACGGAGATTGGAGTTAAGTGGTGTACTACTGGACTAGTTACCTTACTTGAAAGTTGACAGAGTGTCAACTACTATACGATCAAGTTACGGTGGAACTGGTTTATAAAAGTAACTGTATCTTTTTACGTGAAATACTGAATATGAAATGTTGGCTATACAAAATGTATTGCTTATTTTCTTGACTTGATATGCTCGTTATTTCACTATTATGTTCCATTCACTGTTAATTAATGATCAATTTGCTATTTGGAACATCACTGAGGTTTAGCTCACTCTGTTAGTTTTGTTTTCCTTACAGGGAGTACGAGCGAGACGTGAGACTTGTAAAGACTAGCGTAGTCTAGTTGTTTTGACTTTTGAAATTATACTCATGCTAGCACCCGACTAGGGTTGATTGTACTTGAATTGTAAATACTTTAAAGCATTTTGGTGTGTAGAAGCCTTGTATCTGAGTTTGAACATCAATGGATACATCAAGTTTGAATTTGTGGTGTTATTTAGTTTCTCTGTATGTAAGTTATATTCTTGAGCTACGAGCGAGTGAGTCCTGGCGAGAGTTGGGCAGGCGACTCGCTAAGCCCTAAGGGAAGATGGGGTCATCACACATATTCCCACTTACAAGATCCACTATTTTGTGCAGACATGCACAGTTACACCTAACATGTTACTTCTGTGAAAGGAAAAATGCAAAAAGAAAGAGGGAAAAAGAAAAACTATTAACACATCCAAGATTAGCTTGAAAGAATAACGATTAGAGACAAACGAGCATCAGTTGTATAGTGTTTCCGGATTGCTACCCAATGAATTAAACTGCAAAATATGAAGCTAATAAGGAACCAAAGAACAGCAATTTCAGTTCCAAGCCCATGAAGACAATAAAAGGGAAAAAAATCATTTAAACTCTAGATGTTCCAAGTTTCCTTTCAAATAGTCGTTGTAGCAGGTAAACCTGAAGAACACTGGTTCCAATAAGTGCAATTGATTCGAGTAATGCTTTATGGACTGCTCTTTTGCTCATGTTCTCATTCACTGTAATTCAAAAATCAACAATGAATCTAATATTAATTATGATTCAATGTAGATTCTCCTCATAGTGAAACTTCAAAAAAAATGCCAAAAAAGTATAATTATTTACATCATCCCTTCATATAGAATCAAGCACCAAAGTCAAAATCAAGTTACAACTACATTTATGCCCTTGTACATGTCTACATCAGCCTCAGTGTATGTGCATAGGTGTCAGAAACAGAGAGAGAGAGAATTGAAGATATACTTGGCAAAGGAGCAGGGGCAAAAGCACAAAAGAAAAATAAAAGTTTTTTATTTATTATTTTTTTATATAAGATGGAAAAATACATAGAGAATGACAATCACATACTCCAATAGTGCAAATGATATTTGAACCCAGAGAAAGATCAGATGAATCGATTGATCACAAAAAAGAAATGACTGTAACAAGAGCTATTGCTTAAATTTTTTTCCCTCCTCTTTTGTGGCTTTCAAAACAAAAGAACTATGCCACCACAGCAATTAATAGCATTTCAGTTGATGCTTTCACCCAGATTTATCATTTAAGTATAAACCAGCCTAACGCGGCCTCTCTAGGGACCACATAATCCCACTTTGAACAAGTAGGCTAGCAAGGAGCTACTCCACTCAAGACAGTAGGGTTTGGTGTAGCTTCTTGTTGGCCTGCCCATTCCAAGTGGAGAGTTGGGCCATGTAACTTGGGCAAAGGCCTGGATTATGTGGTCCTTCAAGAGGTGTGCACCGTATCAGGCTGGTTTCTATTCTAAGGGGGTAAATTTCCCGGGATGATTGCAATGGATCCTGGTTAAGTTACTATTTATGCAATTGTCTCTTTATTAACAAAAAAACCAAATGAGATCACAAGTTACAGGTGAGGTCTTTGCAAATCAAGTGAAATGTGGCTCTGTTGTGCTTGTTCACTTATGGTGGGATCAACAAACTGCTGATAGTACTTGAAGTGTAACCAGTAGGACCATTACTATAAAATACATGCCTTTTGGTGATTATAGTGATGACAGGCTTAAAGGAAGGTGAGGGAAGGAGAATTCTAACTGTGTCATATGCTCATTTGGGAGCCCTTTCTTTTAACCTCTTTATATGGTTACTATTATCTAATATCTGAGTTTATTCCTCTTTCTCAAACAACCTTGAGGGAAACAAAGTTTGTGTTTCCATGCTGAACTATGTAACAGCTTGAGGTCCGAATGAAATGGCACTACAATCCAAGAAGAAAGATCATGCAAAATGGTAGGGAAATGATAGGAGGGAACTAAACTGATAGTTGATCACATAATTACCTAGCGCCTGACGATCAGTCTGTGCTTCTAGCCAATGCTGTTCAAATTGGATGTTGTACAGAGCTTCTTCTAACTTTGAGATTTGCTCAAGCAAGGGGTTAAAATGCTCTGGAGAAAAAGCATCCAAGGAATAAATAGGTCATGGCTTACAGATTTAAATATTAAGAATAAAGATAGAGAGAAATTAGAGATCCACGAGTTCATACCATCCTTTGCATGCTGCTCATAATATGGAAAGTGGCCAACATGCACATCAAAATCTACTGTTTCGTGATAAGGTGACCTATTTGTAAAGCAAAACCGGTAAAGGCCCTTTTTTGGAGCCATAAACTCAAATTTCTCACTGATCTTGTCATAGAAATCTTGAATTTGTTCACCAGAAGGGCCCTTTATCTAAAATTAGAAGATGATAGCAAAATCATTGATAAAATCTAAATAAACCAAAAGAAGTAAAAAAGAGAAACAAGAAAAAGACATAGTCAAACTGCCTTCTGACATTGCTTGATCCTTTATAAATACTTTCAACAATCAATTTTAGTGATGTCTTTTTCCTAAAAATAGGAAAAAAAATCTATATCTATACAATATGTAAAGTAAGAGGAGGCTTCTGGTGCATACTATTAGTGTCATACTTTAAATTTTTATTTTTTCCCTCATTAAGTGTTACTTAATACTATCTACCAAACATAAACCATTTATTATAATTTCTAGTAACTTCCACTTTGCGCGTGCATAGGGTGTGCTTGTCCCACAAGTGACCTATGAGGCCTATGACCTGATGTTCTTGTAGAGTCCCTAATTTATATAGTATTATAGTCTACAGACACTTTGGTCATTCACCACATTATTATTTTTCTAAGCAATTCCACGTCATGAACCCACTCTACTTCTTCCTTCAACCCCAATCCCCAAAACCCAATAAAGGAGGAAAAATAAGATGAAAATGAGGCAGTAATTTGAGCTAAATTCACTTAACAAAGATGTAGCTGAACTAAAATTTTAGAACTCCAGTCCCTCATGTTTTTTACTTCATTCTCATCAGCAGCATTAACATTAAAGCACTATTGTAATTAAAAAAAATGACATTTCAGATAATCCCAAGAACAATACTTAGTGGAGATTAAGAACAAAAGGGAAAGAGATGCAAAAGTGTTTATCTTTCATACAATGAACTTCTATTTCTCTTGTTTAATGGTTACAGTACACTTCTTCATTTTTTGACCTGGCACAGTCCTACACAACATCACTCTAATTTGTGCCCTTGCTGAAAAAGGTATCTTAGACCCTATGGGAAAATTTGAAAGACTCAGAAGTAGCATTTATAAACTTTTGAAACGAATCTGCCAATCTATCTAGCTAATTTGAATTTACATACATTTTATTGGCAAACAATACCTTGTTCGTAAATTATGCCTACTATTTAGTAATTCTCCAACAACTCATAATAGGGAATTGTCATTTGCAACAAAATCCATGAAGAGGACCAAACCATAAAAAAACTATATGATCCTCTATTTTGCTTTCCTTTTTTCTTGGTACAATCCTGATCAACTTCAAAGAAAGCATTTTATATTCCTTTTCTGGACACAATGACTTTTTTTTCAACCAAAAAAAAGGTCCAGAGATATAATTCAAGCTAGTTGTTTCCACCTGTGAAGGCAACCAGCTGGAGAACTGAGACTTTTTCTAGCAAGGATAACAAAGTTTTTTGCACCAAGAGTAGAGAATGTTGATCACTGAATAGAACAAGAAGACTAAAGAAATACTCTTCCCTCATCTAATTCATCAAAGCATTATCTTCCATAGTCTTGTCCTTAATATACCGATTATACATATACAAAATGCAGTTATGCAGTATCTGAAATTTTTTCAGGTTAGAGATATTAATGACTGAACCTAAATAAATTTAGTCATAACCACTACAAAAGCACGTATCTTTCTTGGAAAATAAAAAAGGATAATCTAAAAGTGAAGAATCTTCACTATAGAGTTCCATGTGCAAATAGAATGCATGAATCTTACAAGGTAGCATTACATATCAGGGTTAAAAATCAAACCATTCTGATTCAAATATGCTACTAAATTTACAAGATTGAGACCAAGATGGTTGACCACACCAGGGATGAAAGTAGCATAAACCTGTCATTGCTTCCTATTCTTGGTGAATCCAAAACTAGTCCTAGTCTCAAATGAGGATCACAGGCATTTTAAAGTAACTTCTACAAATAACAAATTCAAATCCAATTTTCAATTTAAACCATGTCTGATAATGATTCACTGCCTTATTGCATAAAAAGCTTTACTTCAATGACTTAATTTGACACACAAAAACCACCAGAATAACAGCATGTTCGAGGAACTAAGGTCAAGTGCACATACTATAAATTATTCAACTTTTATGAATTTGACTATTGATCTAGAGAAACTTAATGCCATATTTTTTTCAAGTTATGAGCAGTCCAATTACATCATACTGCAACAAGCATAATCCTACTAATGCTTAACCAAAATAAATAAAGAAAAATTAACATAATCCTATCAATCAAGCACCATGCACCTTTTAGAATAAATGGACCACAAAATCTGAGGGGAGCATTATAAAGGTTAAAGAAAAGTAAAATTTAAAAAAATTCCCACTGAAAATTGTCAGCAAACGAATAAAAATCACAGAAGAAAGAAATAATTCACTTACAACAAGATCAACACCCTCTTCTCCATAATGCCAGGGATCATCTGCTTTGATGACAACAAAAGAAATATGAACGGTATCTCCTTCGTATTCAACATTGTGTGATACACATTCCTCTCTATCTATTACAAATCTGATCCCAAAACCTCCTTTTACTAATGTTGTTAAAACCACCATTGTAGTAATTATTATCGTTTTTGTCAAACTTCTTACTGATCCAATACTACCCATCTGCAAATACAAATAGACAATAACAAGAAAACTTCACTCCATGATACCATGTATTAAGATGAATAATACTCAAAAAAATAACAGCAAAAAAGAAAAAAGAATCAACAAGAGATTTTTTTCGCCATTCGAAATTTTCTAATGAATCCAAAAACTTGTGCAAGAGATGCAAATAATTACATAGGACAAAGAAGAAGAATTAGAAACCTGACAAAGACGTTTTAGCCTTTAATCCGTCTTTAGGGGATTTTTGAATATTGAAACTCTCAACTTCAATTACAAGAACTATGAATTCTTGAAAATCGTGGACGGAGGGGTTGGACGGTCGTCATATTTAACCGGTTTGAAAGGTTAATGGACGAGATCAGAACAACGAGAAAATAATGTTCTGGATCTATTTGACCACGTCAGCTTTGATCTTTAGATACCGAGATTTGTTCTAACGATGCGGAAGGCTGACACTCAATCCCCAGCATTTTGTATAATTACACATACCTCCCTAGTCTTTATAGTAATTCAATGCGAATTGAAAAAAATCCTGCAAGAACATGACATTATTTTCTAGTCCCCACAAGCCTCCTCCTCCTTAGTCCAGCTAGAGAATTTAGTTTAATTGCTTCATTCTAATTTTTTTCCTATAATTCAGATAGAGAATTTAGTTTAATTGCTTGAGTTTATCCGGCTATAGTTGTTGATAAAAGATTTTTAAACTTTATATTGGATATTGCTATTATAGTTGTTCATACATTGGATATTGCTATTATAGTTGTTAATACTTTAAATAACTGATGATTTCATTGATATAAATATTCGTGTAGAAAAAAAAAAAGCTCGATCCAATGCAACCTAAACAAGATACATGGTAGTGAGACCATATATTAAAATTTCAAATACATACACAAGAATATTAGTAGAAAAAATGTAATGGGAGATATTTAATTGTACAAATAAAGGATTATGTCTTCAAAAGTATGTAAGCCAAAAAACTAATAAATTGGTTGAAGGACTTAATCACCAAATTCAGTAGTGTAGTAAAATACAATCAAGAATAGAACAATGTTTGGAGGAACTAAAACTTTTATTGTATCAATAGAACTAATATTTTTCTCAAATAAAACTATGGGCTTCAAGTCCTTATGTAGACAAATATAATCATAAAACTTATTTTAATTCTAACACCAACACAAAATCAAAGTCATATGCTAAACCAATTTTGATCCCATTATTAATCTAATAATCAAATAATAAACTTAATAGATACTAAATTTCTAAATGGACTTGGTTTAATAATTCGAACAAAGAGTAACTGTGATCATTTTAGAAATGTATATGCATATTTGTTGTAGTCCTTCTTTTCATAAATTTTGCAAAATTTTGGTTAAAGAGAAAAGTTGAGAAAGATGTGTAAGATACTACTTGGTCTATGCTTGTTAATTGCATATGTTGGAAAATGATACTTGTTCATATGAATTTCTTGTAGTCACTAATTTGCCTAAATATTGATTTTGATTGAAGAGAAAGGCAGATGTGATACTTTATAATACTTATCAACTACACACGTTCAAGAATGATACTATTTTTATATACCAATGATGCAAATATTAGAAATGAAGAAATTGATTATTGATGCTAATGAGATGTACACATTATAGTTCGTATTTACAAACTTAAAGTTGTAGAAACTCTAGTTATGTTAGAAGGAAAAGAAAATGAGCAAAAAAATGGTGAATTGATGCTATTCATATGCTTCCATGCTTTAGTAATACTTTAGTAATGATTATATAGGTTTTGCTCAGAAATAAAGATTATATGTATAGAGAAAAAATATTTGATAAATGATTCCCGTTGGTATACCTCCTATTTGCTAAATCTAGTTGCTCATATTTGACTTCTGACATAAATATAAAAATGAAGGCAAAATCACTATTACCATTCACAAATTTGAGCCACGTGGCAGGTTGTTCAGCTAGGAGCGTCAAAATCTGCAAAACCCCATGTTGCCATTCTTGGTTAGAAAGGGATTGAAAACAGTAAGCAACTATTGAGGGCTGTCCAGATAATTTGGAAAGCAAAGTCATCCACATGCCCTTCGACACAACACTACCATTGTTAATAGTTTAATACCATTTGAGGAGTAAAATGTAAATGGCAACATTAATTAGGATAATTCATCTTTACTTGGCCTTTTGATCGTCATTACTGGTGAAGGACCTAAAAGTTGGGTAGATAGATTTCACGTTCTTTTTCTGTTGGAAATTGCCAGCACATTTGGTTTCTAATAGTGAAGGAAAAAGGTTAGTAGAATTCACTTTTTTGTTTGTGTCATCTAACAGATTTCACATTAGGGAGTAAGGAATCATAGAAACATCTACAGTGAGAAATTTAATTTTTTATTCCTTTAGTAGATTGTCCTTTTAATTAAATCCATGAGATATATAGTTCAAGAAGATACCGATGAAGATTTGATGCATAGAAAGGCAAACTGATTCATGTAGCCGCACATGTGTCCAATTTCTAACAATGATCCACACAAATCTCCTTAAATTAGAATCTCTTAGGTTGAATTAGCTTTGTTAGATTAGTGGCAACTATTGCCAAAATGTATCAAACAAATTGATTGAGAAAAACCCAAGTTTTTCACTATGAAAAGCCCATCCTAGTGAGAGAAATAAGAGATATAAATTTTTCTTATTTCCTTGAACAAATTTTGGGTATTTTTCTCTCAAGATTTTTCTCAAAAATTCTTACAGTATAATTTGTGTGAGGATTAGTCTTGCTAGCAAAAGTTTAATAAGTTTGCCATATTCTTATAGAAACCTCAAACCAATTTCCAATAGAATTTAGCTTCCTTATACTAATACAACTCTTGTATTTGGAAGACTCAAACTTATTTGCACTACAAATCCCTCAAATTTAATTTATTTCATAAATTAAACGAATAGTTATAAAAAACTTATCTTTCAAGTCCATACTTAAAATTCATTTAATCCAACTAAACAGGTTTTTACATGTATTTTTTTTATTAAATTCTCATATATGTTGGCAATAAGTATAAGTTACAATTCTAAATAAATAAGAACTATGATGAGTTATAAGTTATAAGTGTTATGATGGTGAGGTTCATTTGATTAAATATAAAATTTATTCTTAAATATCTCTCGTTAAAATATTAACAAGATTGGGACATTGTTAATACAGTTAGACTAGTATATACTATACCGCTTTCATTAGAGAAGTAGTGATTGATAGCATGATCAACTTCACTTGATTGATCTGCATAGATTTTTTTTTTTGTGCCGAAAGAATTAATATCTCAATGACGTTTATGTAAGTGATCCTTTGACATAAGATTATCATGGTACCTTGAGTATGGATCATTATACTCTATGTTATTTGTTTGCTTTCGTAAAAAGGAATACTCAAAGCGTTAACATATGGGCATATACTTGAAATACAGAAAGGTAGTAAATAACCTTTGAGGATTTACCACCTCTTGTGAAAGAGGAGTTATCCCATTTATGGCCACTTGTAGAAATATAACTCAAGAAATTTTAGTACTAAGTGAATAAGTCTTGAAAAGGTGTTTCTAATTACTTTTTTTTTTTTGGAGTTATATTTCTCGTACAAGAAAAGAGCATTAATCACTTAATGGAATTGGCATGACTTATTTCATGATTAATATGAGATAACTGTAGTAAAAGGATATTAATTACATGATAAACATCCATTGAAAGGTAAAGTCATCCACTTGACTTTCTCATTACTTGGGTGGTCATGATGCATTGCTAGATGTTAATCTTAATCTATAAAAATGAGTCAATGATAAATTAAAAGAGTTTTAATCTATTTAGCTCTTATTAATTAGGAACTATGATTTGTTCTTTTTGCCAATGTGCTTGGAAACCTAACGGATCACACACATTAATAACTTCTTTAGTTGGATTAAATAAATTTCAAGGGGGGACTTGAAAGATAATTTTTATAACTTATAGTTTAATTTATGAGACAAATTAAACTTGAGGAATTTATAGTGCAAATAAGTTTAAATCTTCCAAATAAGTATTGTATTAAAGTAAGGAAGTTGAATCCTACTGAAATCTGGTTTCAGGTTTCTATAAGGATATGGCTAACTTATTGATAGGATGCATAATTGTTATTAAATTTGTGAATATTTTCTCTTGATATTTGCCAAATATTGTATTAATTGATAGATTCTACTTATATTTGGTTAATGGTGTTAATTGTAGAAGGATGGAGTGAAAAAGTAGCTAGAGGGGCATTTTCTAGCATGTTATGAACTAATTTGGTGGTGGCATGATCAGAACCTGCTGTTAAGTCCAGAAGACTGAAGAATTTTCTACGTGCGCTAACGTTTCCTAATTCGAGTCAAACTCTGGATTGTCTTTGGTTGAAATTTTGGAAGTTATCTCTATTAGTTGTAGTATTGAATTAAGAAACATGAAATATTATCTTTGTAGTCTCTTTTTCTAATTAGAAAATATGTTCTGTTATTAGTAGTAGCTAGAAAAGAAGGAAAAAGGGAGGAATTGAGTCAGCCTGCTTTGGCTTGATTAGCACATCTGAAAGAAACAAAAAGGGGGTGTGACTCTTTGCTTAGAAAAGGGGGAGGAAAACGGTAGACTTTTGTTAGTTGTTTTCTCTCTTAACTACATGTCTTTTGCTCTTTTCCACACTTTTGCATTGGATATCTTCCACGCGATGAACAACTAATTTCTTTTCTAGTCAAAGGATAACCAAGGATTTGGTTCAACCATAACTGTGAGATCCAATTATTTTTATCTATTTCTTTTATTCGTTAATATTTGTATGTTTTCTAATTTAATTTCTTATGATTGTTTTGTTCCATGAAAATCAATGGCCTGATATTTAATTCAATTTAACAAATTAATGCCAATTAAGATAGTTAGATCCGTAATTATTTAATTGTTTTAAATTAGTGGCGACTAGTGTGATTGCTTTTGTAACAGCAGCCCCACCTCCCCCTAAGGCGAACCAAAGGGTTCGGCGGACCGCCTGCCCAACTCTCGCCAGGACTCAGTCAGTCACTATAAGAAAAGGGCAATAAAACCCACCAAGCAATCGAAATAACAATAATTCCAAGCTTAAACGTAAACTTATATACATAACCATCCCAAAAGCAATACTACTTATGTACAAAGGTTCTCTATTCTCCATACTACCAGCCCACCAAACATTGGGGCGAGAACCATAACATAAGAGTCAAAAGTACTAGATCGGCTAGTCTATAAGTAGCTTCCGTCCTTGCACGTCTTCCCCTGCTAAGGAAAACAAAAACTAAAGGAATGAGCTGGAAAGCTCAGTGAGGTTCCGCACACATAGGCAACAAGCAGTTCCATGCATTCGTTACAGATAACCAAGAATTCCAGATACAGGTATAAGTGAAAGCGATAAACACATTCATTAAAAGGATACGTGCTCACAAGGAGCCATTCGTTCATTCATTCGTTCATTCATTCTCCTTTCATTCCCTTATACCTTCAATCATTTGAAAATGCATTTTGTATAAATAAAACCCCTCGTTCATTCATTCATTCCTTCACCCCGTCCCTGGCTTTTGGCCAGACTCCACCAACCTACAAGGTAATACTCGAGTATACCGAAACGTTCACCCAAGTCCCTAATCGCCCGACCAAGTCCGCTTCTGGCTCGAGACGACCGGTAACAAGGGGCAATGGCCAGTTCAGCCCAAAGGCTTACATTCATGCACAAATAACATTTCAATCGTTCAATCATTGAAACTTTCACAATCATTTAGGCCGAGTGCGATAAAGTACACACTTGCCTCAAAAACTCGTTTTAGCAATCATTGAAAGCATTTAACATTTATCAATCATTCATACAAGCCATATAATCATGAAACATAACAAACAAGGAACACTCACCTAATTACGCAAAATAACGTGCAAAATATTCTTCCAGATATTACCCTCGGTCATCGAGAAAACCTAAGAGTTAACGAGAAAGAATATTACAAGTCATATAGCAAAACAAGTAAGTGACATAAAGGAACTCGGCTAATTACGAGTAAAGCGAGTAAAACGGATAAAGGTGACTTTAAAGTGAAAAGAGTCCATTAGGGCCGGTGGACGAAATAACTAGGGTTGATAAATTAAGTACAAAACTAACTTCAAAAAGGTTATTAAGTTTCCGACGGAAAATACCTAACTAGAACAATTGATAATCCAACTTGATAGACTAAGAAATATCGTTTTCGAATGGTAAAATGGTCACATTAGTTGTCTTGCGGAAATATACACATTTAACTAGAACTTAGCCCTCGAATCCTTATTTGAAAGATCCAATAAAATTCTCAAGGAAATACACCCAATTTGATACAAAATACATTTCCAAAACCACTTTAACTCATTCAATTTCCAAGAAAATAAATTGACGGCATAACAACAAACCAGAAAATGTAACTATAGCAAACCAGAAAATCAGGAAATGTAACTATATTAGCCCTAATAACAAAAACAGTTTTGGCCTCCTTATGCGGTAATGGCACAAAATGCGCTACGCTTATCGGATGAGGGTGTAAGACTCACCATCTCGAAGCTAAAAGACAGGGCTACAACAATGTAGAAGACCACTCAGTCCAAATCCTAGCACAACTAGGTCAAAAAGGCAGAATACCAAACCAGAACCGTAATTGCAGGTTTACAAATCACACAATGCTGTAATTCGCCCAACTCAGTCTACACAGGTCCAAATGCATTGATTCCAAAGGAATCTGATAGCTAAGACATCAAGATACATTTCATCAGAAGACACCAACATCCAAATCAAAAGCAATTCCAGTCAAAACAGACGATTACAAGCGCAGTTCGCACATTCTGATCACCCAGAACAGCAACAGTAAAAACGACATAACTCACTCTACACTACTCCAAATGACCTGAAATTTTACAGGCATCTCAAACACATCAATACCTACAATGTTCATGTTTTAAGCAAAGGCCAATTCGGCCTCTAACCATATGATCCAAAACCGGACAGAAAAGGGGGTTATGAAACCCTAACTTTTCACATTTCAATCCAAACCCAAAATTGATTGCAATTTCCTATCATATACATCCACTAGAGGCATAACCCCTTATTACCAACCATCATAAACATCCACAAGACCATGATCACATTAAACCAGAAAATTCCTCAAAAAAAATAAAACTTCACCAATTCATTCCAAACCAAGAAATAAACCACAATTTCCAACACTATAGCCACCATTAGGCATAAATTAAACATCATTAGGTGTAAGAGGAAGTGTAAGCACCACTTACCAAGTAAACAAGAGAGAGGAAGTTGTAGAACACCTTAGCTTCTCCAAAAAACTTCACCAAACAACTCACTAGCACCTAATGGAAGGATTTTATGGAGTAGAAACTAGTTCAAGCAAGTGTTTTGGATGATTTGAGCTAGAGAATTGCCAAACTTTGAAGAGGTTTTTCTTCCTTCTTTGCTAGAGAGAGAATCGGCCAAGAGGTTGAAGACAAGAATGAATTTTGTGTGATTTTTGAGATATTTAAGCAATTGGTCAAAAGTCAAGAAAATGAATAGTAAGTCATAAGCTATTTCCAATACAATGGTGACACTTGTCACCTCCATTAAATGCATTTCTATCCTTTTGTTTCCTCTCACATCAATCACATCTCATTCTCTACTTATCTTTTAACACCCGATAAATTTCAACCAGTATCCGAAACTTAACCTAATTGGCCGAATTTTTCCGAACTTTTCGCACTAGTGGGTCCCACGTCCATTATATATCCTTAAGTTTTCAAAAACTACCCAATGCTAGAAAAATCATCTAAAAACTATAATGACCCATAAAATCCACCAAGAAAATTTTTCTAAGCCAGAAAATGCAGAAAACATGCAATTAAGGGGAAAAACCCTAGGAAAAATATTAGGGGATTACGGGTTCTCACAATCTCCCCCCCTTAGGAAATTTCGTCCTCGAAATTTTTCTCACCTTCATTAGCACCCGGCGAGTCCGGCACTGGTCGGTTATCTAACGCATATGCTTTGGCCGGTACACTTGTTCGGTTTCCCCTTTCTTTTCACGGTTTCGATTTAGTTCCATCCAGTGACTGAGTACTATTCTCACGTGGATGTCTTCTCGGACAATTGCTCACTTGATGCTCACTACTTCCACAAATCAAACATTTCCGCCCTTTCCGCCAACAAGCGTCCTCAGTGTGGTTGGCCTTTCCACAATAACCGCAAATCAAATGAGAAGTCATCTTTTGACTATCTTGAGAAATCTCCTTAGGTCCGATTTGACTTCCTTTGGTAGACCTCTCATCTATCGCTCCTATTGTCCATGGCGGATAGGATAACTGGCTCACCTTTTGCACTTTAGAAGGCGTCATCGTTTCACTAAACTCTTCCAATCCACTGCCTGATGCACCCCTTTTTCGAGTTTGGGAGGCTTTTACTTGTGCCTTGGCACTTTCGATTCGTTGAGCCTTCTCAAGGGCCTCCGTAAAAGTATTCACTTGCGCTGCTGCCAACGCCTCTTGAATGTCCAAATTCAGTCCCTGTATGAATCGTCTCACTCTTCGCCGTTCAGTGGCTACCAGTTCAGAAGCAAACTTGGATAACCTAGTAAATTTTGTCTCATATTCGGCCACACTTAATGTTCCCTGGCGTAGCCCAATAAACTCCTCCTCCCTCCTTTCTTGGACTAAAGGTGGAAGGTACTTTTCGTTAAATTCTCTTATAAAGTTTGCCCATGTCCAAATAGTCTGCTCTCTTTCCCATTTTGCTCGAATTACATTCCACCATGCTCGGGCCGGTCCCTCAAATTGAAACACTGTGAAGTTCACTTGCCTTTGTTCGGTGTAGTTTAAGGCTATGAATATATTCACCATGGCCTCTATCCATTGCTCAGCGATATCCGGATCAGGCCCTCCAAGGAATTTCGGAGGGTTAAACTTCTGAAACCTCTCTAGAGCCCGATCTTCTCCTATTTCGGGGTTCTGGGTTTGATTTACAGGCATTTGGCCTTGTTGGTCCACCAACCTTGTCAAAATGGTTGCCATCTGTTGAATTGCCGTCGCCATTTGGTCTCCGGTTGCATCTCTCGGTCCTTGTTCTTGTTCAGCGGACGTTTCCCTTTCTGCTCTAGGTTCTGGGGTCCGTTTAGTTCCACGACCTCGACCACGTCCCTGACTACGTCTCCCGTCCATATTTTTCCTTCCCGCTCTTTTTTTTTTTCAAAAGTAGTTTAATGAATACATGCAATAAGGTGACTCAAAAGTAACCAAAATTGAGGCACCAAGTACACAAGTAAACATATATGCACATAGCACTCCATATATCAAGAAAATAGGTGATCAATTACACAAGTACGTATCAAGTCAGGCATAGATTCATATGCTCAAATACACCAATGAACGTCATGTAATAAGAATATATAAGCGAATCAAACGAGGAGATGATGTGTCGTCCCAGTCTTAGCTAAGGAAACCCCATCCGGTCCCTCACGTCACTTACCATTCACACCAGATATCCCTTAACCTCTTGTACTCATTCCAGTCGAACAAAGCCTGTTCATGTTCCCACAATACAAGTCTCAAATACTTAGCACTACCTCAACTCTGGAGTACTCGGGTACGAGAATCCGAAATAAGATAATTCACCTCTCGAGCTGGCCAGTCCCAAGAGTAAACCATCTACAATCGGAATTCCTCCCAGACATACCTATCTATGGTCCTCAGATTCCACAGGAAAATTTAAGGCCTATAACGGTCACAACTCACAGCTTATGCTCGAACGAGCACTTAATCCTTCATACCTATTCACCACTCAGTCCAGGCTCACTCCGCGCAGAGACCACGCGAAGCAGGCTCTGATACCAACTGTAACAGCCCCACCTCCCCCTAAGGCGAACCAAAGGGTTCGGCGGACCGCCTGCCCAGCTCTCGCCGGGACTCAGTCAGTCACTATAAGAAAAGGGCAATAAAACCCACCAAGCAATCGAAATAACAATAATTCCAAGCTTAAACGTAAACTTATATACATACCCATCCCAAAAGCAATACTACTTATGTACAAAGGTTCTCTATTCTCCGTACTACCAGCCCACCAAACATTGGGGCGAGAACCATAACATAAGAGTCAAAAGTACTAGATCGGCTAGTCTATAAGTAGCTTCCGTCCTTGCACGTCTTCCCCTGCTAAGGAAAACAAAAACTAAAGGAATGAGCTGAAAAGCTCAGTGAGGTTCCGCACACATAGGCAACAAGCAGTTCCATGCATTCGTTACAGATAACCAAGAATTCCAGATACAGGTATAAGTGAAAGCGATAAACACATTCATTAAAAGGATACGTGCTCACAAGGAGCCATTCGTTCATTCATTCGTTCATTCATTCTCCTTTCGTTCCCTTATACCTTCAATCATTTGAAAATGCATTTTGTATACATAAAACCCCTCGTTCATTCATTCATTCATTCATTCACCCCGTCCCTGGCTTTTGGCCAGGCTCCACCAACCTACAAGGTAATACTCGAGTATACCGAAACGTTCACCCAAGTCCCTAATCGCCCGACCAAGTCCGCTTCTGGCTCGAGACGACCGGTAACAAGGGGCAATGGCCAGTTCAGCCCAAAGGCTTACATTCATGCACAAATAACATTTCAATCGTTCAATCATTGAAACTTTCACAATCATTTAGGCCGAGTGCGATAAAGTACACACTTGCCTCAAAAACTCGTTTTAGCAATCATTGAAAGCATTTAACATTTATCAATCATTCATACAAGCCATATAATCATGAAACATAACAAACAAGGAACACTCACCTAATTACGCAAAATAACGTGCAAAATATTCTTCCAGATATTACCCTCGGTCATCGAGAAAACCTAAGAGTTAACGAGAAAGAATATTACAAGTCATATAGCAAAACAAGTAAGTGACATAAAGGAACTCGGCTAATTACGAGTAAAGCGAGTAAAACGGATAAAGGTGACTTTAAAGTGAAAAGAGTCCATTAGGGCCGGTGGACGAAATAACTAGGGTTGATAAATTAAGTACAAAACTAACTTCAAAAAGGTTATTAAGTTTCCGACGGAAAATACCTAACTAGAACAATTGATAATCCAACTTGATAGACTAAGAAATATCGTTTTCGAATGGTAAAATGGTCACATTAGTTGTCTTGCGGAAATATACACATTTAACTAGAACTTAGCCCTCGAATCCTTATTTGAAAGATCCAATAAAATTCTCAAGGAAATACACCCAATTTGATACAAAATACATTTCCAAAACCACTTTAACTCATTCAATTTCCAAGAAAATAAATTGACGGCATAACAACAAACCAGAAAATGTAACTATAGCAAACCAGAAAATCAGGAAATGTAACTATATTAGCCCTAATAACAAAAACAGTTTTGGCCTCCTTATGCGGTAATGGCACAAAATGCGCTACGCTTATCGGATGAGGGTGTAAGACTCACCATCTCGAAGCTAAAAGACAGGGCTACAACAATGTAGAAGACCACTCAGTCCAAATCCTAGCACAACTAGGTCAAAAAGGCAGAATACCAAACCAGAACCGTAATTGCAGGTTTACAAATCACACAATGCTGTAATTCGCCCAACTCAGTCTACACAGGTCCAAATGCATTGATTCCAAAGGAATCTGATAGCTAAGACATCAAGATACATTTCATCAGAAGACACCAACATCCAAATCAAAAGCAATTCCAGTCAAAACAGACGATTACAAGCGCAGTTCGCACATTCTGATCACCCAGAACAGCAACAGTAAAAACGACATAACTCACTCTACACTACTCCAAATGACCTGAAATTTTACAGGCATCTCAAACACATCAATACCTACAATGTTCATGTTTTAAGCAAAGGCCAATTCGGCCTCTAACCATATGATCCAAAACCGGACAGAAAAGGGGGTTATGAAACCCTAACTTTTCACATTTCAATCCAAACCCAAAATTGATTGCAATTTCCTATCATATACATCCACTAGAGGCATAACCCCTTATTACCAACCATCATAAACATCCACAAGACCATGATCACATTAAACCAGAAAATTCCTCAAAAAAAAATAAAACTTCACCAATTCATTCCAAACCAAGAAATAAACCACAATTTCCAACACTATAGCCACCATTAGGCATAAATTAAACATCATTAGGTGTAAGAGGAAGTGTAAGCACCACTTACCAAGTAAACAAGAGAGAGGAAGTTGTAGAACACCTTAGCTTCTCCAAAAAACTTCACCAAACAACTCACTAGCACCTAATGGAAGGATTTTATGGAGTAGAAACTAGTTCAAGCAAGTGTTTTGGATGATTTGAGCTAGAGAATTGCCAAACTTTGAAGAGGTTTTTCTTCCTTCTTTGCTAGAGAGAGAATCGGCCAAGAGGTTGAAGACAAGAATGAATTTTGTGTGATTTTTGAGATATTTAAGCAATTGGTCAAAAGTCAAGAAAATGAATAGTAAGTCATAAGCTATTTCCAATACAATGGTGACACTTGTCACCTCCATTAAATGCATTTCTATCCTTTTGTTTCCTCTCACATCAATCACATCTCATTCTCTACTTATCTTTTAACACCCGATAAATTTCAACCAGTATCCGAAACTTAACCTAATTGGCCGAATTTTTCCGAACTTTTCGCACTAGTGGGTCCCACGTCCATTATATATCCTTAAGTTTTCAAAAACTACCCAATGCTAGAAAAATCATCTAAAAACTATAATGACCCATAAAATCCACCAAGAAAATTTTTCTAAGCCAGAAAATGCAGAAAACATGCAATTAAGGGGAAAAACCCTAGGAAAAATATTAGGGGATTACGGGTTCTCACAATCTCCCCCCCTTAGGAAATTTCGTCCTCGAAATTTTTCTCACCTTCATTAGCACCCGGCGAGTCCGGCACTGGTCGGTTATCTAACGCATATGCTTTGGCCGGTACACTTGTTCGGTTTCCCCTTTCTTTTCACGGTTTCGATTTAGTTCCATCCAGTGACTGAGTACTATTCTCACGTGGATGTCTTCTCGGACAATTGCTCACTTGATGCTCACTACTTCCACAAATCAAACATTTCCGCCCTTTCCGCCAACAAGCGTCCTCAGTGTGGTTGGCCTTTCCACAATAACCGCAAATCAAATGAGAAGTCATCTTTTGACTATCTTGAGAAATCTCCTTAGGTCCGATTTGACTTCCTTTGGTAGACCTCTCATCTATCGCTCCTATTGTCCATGGCGGATAGGATAACTGGCTCACCTTTTGCACTTTAGAAGGCGTCATCGTTTCACTAAACTCTTCCAATCCACTGCCTGATGCACCCCTTTTTCGAGTTTGGGAGGCTTTTACTTGTGCCTTGGCACTTTCGATTCGTTGAGCCTTCTCAAGGGCCTCCGTAAAAGTATTCACTTGCGCTGCTGCCAACGCCTCTTGAATGTCCAAATTCAGTCCCTGTATGAATCGTCTCACTCTTCGCCGTTCAGTGGCTACCAGTTCAGAAGCAAACTTGGATAACCTAGTAAATTTTGTCTCATATTCGGCCACACTTAATGTTCCCTGGCGTAGCCCAATAAACTCCTCCTCCCTCCTTTCTTGGACTAAAGGTGGAAGGTACTTTTCGTTAAATTCTCTTATAAAGTTTGCCCATGTCCAAATAGTCTGCTCTCTTTCCCATTTTGCTCGAATTACATTCCACCATGCTCGGGCCGGTCCCTCAAATTGAAACACTGTGAAGTTCACTTGCCTTTGTTCGGTGTAGTTTAAGGCTATGAATATATTCACCATGGCCTCTATCCATTGCTCAGCGATATCCGGATCAGGCCCTCCAAGGAATTTCGGAGGGTTAAACTTCTGAAACCTCTCTAGAGCCCGATCTTCTCCTATTTCGGGGTTCTGGGTTTGATTTACAGGCATTTGGCCTTGTTGGTCCACCAACCTTGTCAAAATGGTTGCCATCTGTTGAATTGCCGTCGCCATTTGGTCTCCGGTTGCATCTCTCGGTCCTTGTTCTTGTTCAGCGGACGTTTCCCTTTCTGCTCTAGGTTCTGGGGTCCGTTTAGTTCCACGACCTCGACCACGTCCCTGACTACGTCTCCCGTCCATATTTTTCCTTCCCGCTCTTTTTTTTTTTCAAAAGTAGTTTAATGAATACATGCAATAAGGTGACTCAAAAGTAACCAAAATTGAGGCACCAAGTACACAAGTAAACATATATGCACATAGCACTCCATATATCAAGAAAATAGGTGATCAATTACACAAGTACGTATCAAGTCAGGCATATATTCATATACTCAAATACACCAATGAACGTCATGTAATAAGAATATATAAGCGAATCAAACGAGGAGATGATGTGTCGTCCCAGTCTTAGCTAAGGTAACCCCATCCGGTCCCTCACGTCACTTACCATTCACACCAGATATCCCTTAACCTCTTGTACTCATTCCAGTCGAACAAAGCCTGTTCATGTTCCCACAATACAAGTCTCAAATACTTAGCACTACCTCAACTCTGGAGTACTCGGGTACGAGAATCCGAAATAAGATAATTCACCTCTCGAGCTGGCCAGTCCCAAGAGTAAACCATCTACAATCGGAATTCCTCCCAGACATACCTATCTATGGTCCTCAGATTCCACAGGAAAATTTAAGGCCTATAACGGTCACAACTCACAGCTTATGCTCGAACGAGCACTTAATCCTTCATACCTATTCACCACTCAGTCCAGGCTCACTCCGCGCAGAGACCACGCGAAGCAGGCTCTGATACCAACTGTAACAGCCCCACCTCCCCCTAAGGCGAACCAAAGGGTTCGGCGGACCGCCTGCCCAGCTCTCGCCGGGACTCAGTCAGTCACTATAAGAAAAGGGCAATAAAACCCACCAAGCAATCGAAATAACAATAATTCCAAGCTTAAACGTAAACTTATATACATACCCATCCCAAAAGCAATACTACTTATGTACAAAGGTTCTCTATTCTCCGTACTACCAGCCCACCAAACATTGGGGCGAGAACCATAACATAAGAGTCAAAAGTACTAGATCGGCTAGTCTATAAGTAGCTTCCGTCCTTGCACGTCTTCCCCTGCTAAGGAAAACAAAAACTAAAGGAATGAGCTGAAAAGCTCAGTGAGGTTCCGCACACATAGGCAACAAGCAGTTCCATGCATTCGTTACAGATAACCAAGAATTCCAGATACAGGTATAAGTGAAAGCGATAAACACATTCATTAAAAGGATACGTGCTCACAAGGAGCCATTCGTTCATTCATTCGTTCATTCATTCTCCTTTCGTTCCCTTATACCTTCAATCATTTGAAAATGCATTTTGTATACATAAAACCCCTCGTTCATTCATTCATTCATTCATTCACCCCGTCCCTGGCTTTTGGCCAGGCTCCACCAACCTACAAGGTAATACTCGAGTATACCGAAACGTTCACCCAAGTCCCTAATCGCCCGACCAAGTCCGCTTCTGGCTCGAGACGACCGGTAACAAGGGGCAATGGCCAGTTCAGCCCAAAGGCTTACATTCATGCACAAATAACATTTCAATCGTTCAATCATTGAAACTTTCACAATCATTTAGGCCGAGTGCGATAAAGTACACACTTGCCTCAAAAACTTGTTTTAGCAATCATTGAAAGCATTTAACATTTATCAATCATTCATACAAGCCATATAATCATGAAACATAACAAACAAGGAACACTCACCTAATTACGCAAAATAACGTGCAAAATATTCTTCCAGATATTACCCTCGGTCATCGAGAAAACCTAAGAGTTAACGAGAAAGAATATTACAAGTCATATAGCAAAACAAGTAAGTGACATAAAGGAACTCGGCTAATTACGAGTAAAGCGAGTAAAACGGATAAAGGTGACTTTAAAGTGAAAAGAGTCCATTAGGGCCGGTGGACGAAATAACTAGGGTTGATAAATTAAGTACAAAACTAACTTCAAAAAGGTTATTAAGTTTCCGACGGAAAATACCTAACTAGAACAATTGATAATCCAACTTGATAGACTAAGAAATATCGTTTTCGAATGGTAAAATGGTCACATTAGTTGTCTTGCGGAAATATACACATTTAACTAGAACTTAGCCCTCGAATCCTTATTTGAAAGATCCAATAAAATTCTCAAGGAAATACACCCAATTTGATACAAAATACATTTCCAAAACCACTTTAACTCATTCAATTTCCAAGAAAATAAATTGACGGCATAACAACAAACCAGAAAATGTAACTATAGCAAACCAGAAAATCAGGAAATGTAACTATATTAGCCCTAATAACAAAAACAGTTTTGGCCTCCTTATGCGGTAATGGCACAAAATGCGCTACGCTTATCGGATGAGGGTGTAAGACTCACCATCTCGAAGCTAAAAGACAGGGCTACAACAATGTAGAAGACCACTCAGTCCAAATCCTAGCACAACTAGGTCAAAAAGGCAGAATACCAAACCAGAACCGTAATTGCAGGTTTACAAATCACACAATGCTGTAATTCGCCCAACTCAGTCTACACAGGTCCAAATGCATTGATTCCAAAGGAATCTGATAGCTAAGACATCAAGCTACATTTCATCAGAAGACACCAACATCCAAATCCAAAGCAATTCCAGTCAAAACAGACGATTACAAGCGCAGTTCGCACATTCTGATCACCCAGAACAGCAACAATAAAAATGACATAACTCACTCTACACTACTCCAAATGACCTGAAATTTTACAGACATCTCAAACACATCAATACCTACAACGTTCATGTTTTAAGCAAAGGCCAATTCGGCCTCTAACCATATGATCCAAAACCGGACAGAAAAGGGGGTTATGAAACCCTAACTTTTCACATTTCAATCCAAACCCAAAATTGATTGCAATTTCCTATCATATACATCCACTAGAGGCATAACCCCTTATTACCAACCATCATAAACATCCACAAGACCATGATCACATTAAACCAGAAAATTCCTCAAAAAAAATAAAACTTCACCAATTCATTCCAAACCAAGAAATAAACCACAATTTCCAACACTATAGCCACCATTAGGCATAAATTAAACATCATTAGGTGTAAGAGGAAGTGTAAGCACCACTTACCAAGTAAACAAGAGAGAGGAAGTTGTAGAACACCTTAGCTTCTCCAAAAACTTCACCAAACAACTCACTAGCACCTAATGGAAGGATTTTATGGAGTAGAAACTAGTTCAAGCAAGTGTTTTGGATGATTTGAGCTAGAGAATTGCCAAACTTTGAAGAGATTTTTCTTCCTTCTTTGCTAGAGAGAGAATCGGCCAAGAGGTTGAAGACAAGAATGAATTTTGTGTGATTTTTGAGATATTTAAGCAATTGGTCAAAAGTCAAGAAAATGAATAGTAAGTCATAAGCTATTTCCAATACAATGGTGACACTTGTCACCTCCATTAAATGCATTTCTATCCTTTTGTTTCCTCTCACATCAATCACATCTCATTCTCTACTTATCTCTTAACACCCGATAAATTTCAACCAGTATCCGAAACTTAACCTAATTGGCCGAATTTTTCCGAACTTTTCGCACTAGTGGGTCCCACGTCCATTATATATCCTTAAGTTTTCAAAAACTACCCAATGCTAGAAAAATCATCTAAAAACTATAATGACCCATAAAATCCACCAAGAAAATTTTTCTAAGCCAGAAAATGCAGAAAACATGCAATTAAGGGGAAAAACCCTAGGAAAAATATTAGGGGATTACGGGTTCTCACAGCTTTCATGTTAGGGAAGTATATGATCTATTTAAATAAAGCCTGGTAGTATGTTTATTGATTAGAAGATGACTTTTCTAGTTTCTAATACAATCAAAAAATTAAATTTTATGGGTGTGCCTAGGATTGTTTATTGGTTGGAGAAATAGTTAATGAGCATACCTTAACTATCGAGATAGTAAGGAAAAACTGATTGTCATCGCATGTTTAGCAATTAGAACCTATTTATTAATGAATAGATAAAATAATTATTGCATCGATGAACGATTTTATGAACCACTTCCGAGGTTATTTCCTTGGTTAGAGATTGTTTATTCTTGATTTAAATTTAATTTGCCTTAGTTTAATTATTCTTATTCACGTCAATTATTTATTTTAGTTTTAATTTTTGAAAACCCCCATTTAGCTTTTACTTGGAAAAAGACAAATTTTCCCCCCAATTCCTGTGAAAACGATCCTACTTACCATTATATTTGAATAAATTTTTTTGTGAGTGGAAATTTATTGTTATACAGACTCGAAACCTGTCAATTTTTTATGCCATTGTCGGGGATTGGCATTAGAATATTTGTTTCTTTCTTAGTTTATTTTATTTTTTTCTAGTATTGTTGCCAGTTTATGCCTCGTTCTTCTCGTATAGGTGATTTGATTTTCAATCCTGAGATTGAGAAGATTGCATATAGGCTAAGAAAAGAAACTAGAATACGAAAGGGAGAACAGTCACCTACTGCTTCTCGAGGGTTTAACTTAGTTGTGGATTTGTTGGATTCTTCTAGTGATTCTGAGTAGGAAGAAGTCCTTATGGCAAATAATAATCGAACCTTAAGGAAGTTGGTTGCTCTTGATTTAAATTAGAGGTGGCAAATCAACCCAATTAACTAAATTTACCCATACCCACCAATGAATAGATGGGTATGAGTATTTTAAATTTTTGTATATAGGTATAAATGGATTATCCAATAATACCCATTTAATAAATGGGTATTATTGGGTAACCCATCAAACCCAATTAACCCATTTAGAATTCTTTTTCCCCCAAGTCTCTTATTTTCCCCCCACCCATTTTTTTTTTTTCAAAATTGTCATTTTGTCATGATGTTAACTACTTTTGTTTCATTATTATTATTATTATTATTTGTTGGTTTTATCTTATTATTTTATTTCCTCTTAGTTTGTTAACTTGCTCATTTTTACCATTACCAATTTATGATAAATTTTAGCCTATTTTCTTATCTTTCTAAAATGAAATTTTAAATTTATATATGAAAAAAATGTTAGGGGTTCAAAATTTTTAGATTAAGTTTTTAGATTAATTTTTATAGTACTTAGTTCAAATTTTTAATTCTTATTATTCAATTATTAAATAATAGGTAATTTTGTGACATCGAGTATAAATGAAAAAAAATTGGTAATTAGGCTTATTAAACATTATAAGTAAATATTTAAAACTAATGATGGGTACAAAGAGCGGTATAAATTGATAACTTAGTTTGCAAAAATGAATTTAAATGAGTTTACAAAAAGTTAAAATGAATGGGTTATAAATGGGTAATTGGGTTACCCAATTCATTTTTTGACTTACCCATTTACACTCATCTAATTAAATAGATATAAATGGGTTGATTCACTTATACCTGTTACCCATTTTACCCAACCCAAACCCGCCCAAGTCACCCATTTTGACCCCTCTAATGTAAATCAACAGCCTTTATGCATTACTTTTCCTGATTTTGCTGAAAATGTAATATTTGAATTAAAATTAGGATTAATTCATCTCTTGCCTTATTTTCATGGTTTGCCAGGTGAACAGCCCCATAAACACCTCCAAGAGTTCACCATTGTCTATTCAAATATGAAATCACCTGATGTTATAGGGGAATAGATAAAGATGCGAGCCTTCCCTTATTTCTTTGAAAGGAGCTACTAAAGATTGGCTATATTACTTGCCTGCATGGAGCATCACAATATGGACGGATATGAAGAAAAAAAATTTTGAAAAAATACTTCCCTACATCCCTTGCTGCCAATTTACGGAAGGAAATCTGTGGTATTAAGCAGAATCCTAAGGAGTCTCTCTACGAGTATTGGGAGAGATTCAAGAAGTTGTATACCAATTGCTCTCAACACCAGATAAGAAAGCAACTCCTTATTCGGTACTTTTATGAGTGTCTACTCTACAGAGACAGAAGTATCATCAACGCTGCAAGTGGAGATACTTTAGTGAAAAAAACCCCTCGAAAAGCATAGGAGTTAATCGAAGGAATGACTGAAAATTTCCAACAATTTGGTACACGAGATGATGTGTCAACTCGTCGAGTGAATGAGGTGTACATTTCATCACTTCAAGAGCAATTGTTTGAGCTAACTTCCATAGTTCAACAAATGGCAATGGGGAACATATAGCAAGTCAAGGCATACAAAATTTACAAGGATGTTAGCCATTCCACTAATGGATGCCCGATGCTACAACATGATAGTACTAAACAAGTGAAAATGACTGAAAATGTGCTCGTGCCCCAAAGGTAGTACAACCCTTACTCCAACACGTACAATCCGGGTTGGAGAGATCACCCTAGTTTCAGTTATGAGGAGAATAAGAAAAATTCCTTCCCCAGCAGACAACAAAGGTTTTAGCCATCTTACCTATCAAGACCTCAACCCTTTTCGTCTAATTTGAAAACATCTCTTGAGAAGATGGTCAAGACATTAGCTTCTAACACCATGCAACGTTAGTAGAATACCTTCCTGTTTCAATAGAACACCTTGCAGTTCCAACATAAGATGGATACGAGCATCTGAAATATAGACAATCAGATGAGTTAGATGGCATTTGTAATAAACTGCTTGGAGTCTCAAGGAAAAGGAAGACTTCATTCTCAGCCTGAGGTGAATCCAAAGAACATTAGCGCCATGACCCTCAAAAGTGGAAAGGAGATTGAAGGGCCAAACCTTACAATTTCGAAAGATAAGAGTGAAGATCAAATTGAGAAGGAGTTGGAAGAAGAAGGGTTAAGCAAGATAGCTCCTGAGGTAGTTTCTAACCTTTTAATTAAAATTAATACAAACTCACCACCTTTCCTTAATAAGTTGGAGAAGCCAAAAAGGCAAGACAAAGAGAAGGAGATCCTAGAGGTGTTTTAGAAGGTGGCAATCAATCTCCCTTTATTGGACGTGATTAAACAAGTGCCAAAATATGCTAAATTTTGGAAGACTTCGTTTGTCAACAAGAAGAAATTGAGAGGGAATGAGAAAATCGTGATAGGTGAAAATGTCTCAGCGATTTTACAAAGAAAACTACCACCTAAATGTAGGGATCCAGGAAGTAACGTCTATGAAGTAGATGATGATTACATGAACTACTGCAGTAGTTATTGTGGTTTGTTGAGATATCATTTTTTGTTAATGCGACTTTAGAACTGTAAAACATGTAGTAATTAATAGTACTGTTGGAATATCTTCTTCAATGGTGGGGCTTTTCATGTGGAAAATTTGGCTTTGAAGCTTTGTTACAAAATACGTGTATTACCGGAGTGTTTTTAATTATAATTTTTCTTAAATTAGTGGGGTGCTGAATGCTGAGTTATTAGATAGTGCTACTTTGGTAAATGAGAAGCCACCAAACACCCTGAAGTTTGAACATGAAAGTGAGCTTCAAATCAACTAATCATCTTCAAATTGGAGGGCTCTAGGTGTGAAACTTCAAGGAAGAAATCAACTAATAATTGCTATTTGAGGCCTAAGAGTGCTGGTGTAAGTGAAACCCTTCATCCCATTCCACCTTATTTTAGCATCCATTTTAACGATTGTCATGATTGTCACTTGAAACTATGGCTAATGGATGTGGCTGTTCCTTGGGAATATGAATCTTTGTTTCAAGAAATTGGAGCAATTATCTTGTAGTAGTGCATTTGCATCTTTTGCTCTTTTATGATAGTGTTAATTTTTACTTTTATTATTTTAAAGCTCTCTTAAACCACTTGCTTCGTCTGATAATGGCTTTCTTTTAAATAAGCTATCTTTCTTTGTAAAAGTTACTTTTTATAGCTACTGCATTTGACGGATCCTTCAGTGTAGTCTATACACAAATTTAAGAAATACTCAAAACTAATACACAATAAGATTGAACCGTGCATGGGCAAGGCCATGCAAAGTGTGGCACTATACACTAGTATATATATATATATATATATATATATAAAGACTAAAAGTTTTAAAGAAATGTATGCTTAACATGTTGAAAAAAAATTTACATTATGAGCACCAAATGGACTTTTTTAATTTTAAAATCTTAAATAACTTGAAGCCAAAACTTGCTTACTTATTGTCTATCATTATCTGAAAGCAATTTGAAAAAATAATTTAACTTACAATGATTTACATAATAGAGGAATTGTTAATGCATTTAAGGAGAGGGTTTGATTGGGTGGTAAAAGGCTCCAAAAACCTAAGATTAATGGTGCAGATTTGCTGCATTTTCTTGGCAAACTTTGTGCCATTAGACGACTCTTAATTCTGGAACTTTCCTCATGTTTTGGATCAATGCCAAGTGGCCTTGTACTGGAGGGATTGAAGGGAAAAAATGCAAGAAAAATGAAAGGAAAAAATGGATGAAATGGTGCCTGCAAAACCTTGTACTATTGCTCGGAGAAACCCAGCGCGCGCGATGCACGCGGGCGTGGGTTATCCAATTTTTTTTTTTTCAAAACTGACTTTGGTATTCTCTTTTTCTTTTTCTGTCTTTCTTTTCCTTTCTTTTCTTTTTTTGATTTTTCTAAAAATGATTTTCCTCAAGAAATAGAAACAAAACAAAAATAAATTAAAAAACAAACAAAATGATAAAATTTTGGTGTCTATAGTAAGGTGAGAAGAAATTTCTAAAAAAAAAAAACCAATTTACCAAAATCCGACAAAAGATAGTATGTTATACCCATATATCAAAACTTATAATATAAAAAAATAAATTATAACCAATTTATTTTCTTCGATTTTTAGAAAAAAATTCTTTCCCCTACATACAATATTATTTCGATTTGAAATATAAGCTCGTGCGTAGCACCAGTTAAAATGCTAGATTAGTATCTTGTGCCCCTAAAATTGTTGACTGCATCTAAATTAGTATTTTTCATAGACTTTAATGTAGATTTAAAAAAAAATCTCTGTAATATGTGTTTTTAGAGTTCTCAAAATTATTAAAAACCACCACCCTTTCCCTCATCTCTTAAACGGTAATGTTACTTTTTAAAATTTTTTATAGAATTGGTGTTGTTGTTATCATTATCTTTTTTTTTTTTTATCAAAAATGAATATTTCAACTAAAAATTTCCACATTAAAAGGCCAGTAGTACTTTGTTTTTTATTTAGAGATTTCATAAATGATATCATTCTTGATTTTTTAAATCCACAACCAATGAATATTATTTTCTTTTTATTTTCTATATAATTTGGCCTTTTTAGTTAGAATTACTAAGTTAAAAGATAAAATATTGTCATTTACTTTTTTACTTTTAGGAAGTTTGGCAATGTTTCCTCTTTACTTACTCAAATTAAAAAGGCATGAAAGCCACTTCTTTACTTATTTAAATTCAAAAGGTATGACAACCACTTCTTACTTAGGAAAATTTTATTTGCACTCCATTTTTTATTACTTGCACTCCCACCATTTGTATTATCATATAGTCTAATTAATGAAAACTATATGATTAAATGATCATGAAAGTGTGAATAACAAAAAAAGGGACTATAAATATTTTCCCTTACTTATTTAAATTAAAAAGACACGAAAGGATGTTATATTTATTATCTTTTATTATGGTCTTATAGAAGTCTTAAATGGAGTAGAATCGCAAATAACACATGCAATTGGGAAATGTGATGAGTTGAAATACGAAAATGTGGCAATAAGTATAAAAAATAAGAGTAGAGCATGCATACTAATTAGATTAAATGGTGCAGAACACGCATACTAATGAGTTAAAATCGCATTTCAACTGTAAAGGATAACATGCACATGCACATTAACTAACAATTTGAAATGAAATGATTTTAAAAAAGTAAACAACAATTTCAAATGTGAGGCGTAGATATGGAGGTTGAAAGGAATATATTTTATAAATTAAATTAAATGTGAAATGCTAGAAAAATGGAATTGGGAGTGGAAAGATATGTAGAGATTTTTTGTTAAAAATTTCTTGTCAAATTTATATAGATATAAATAGATTGTATGATATCCAAATGAGAACGGGTCAGCAGTATGCGGGGTAAATGTATTTTTTTGCATTGGGCCTTTTTGGGATTGCTTTTGTGTTGGGCCTGGACGCGTGATAATTTGATTGACCCCATGATTGATTGCCTAAAACTATCGCCCAGACCCGCATTTGTCACCCGGACTTCGGAGGGTGCTTTTCCAATTTCCGGCTAGCATTCAAAGATAGAGAAAGAGGAAAAACTGAGAATGAAGAGAGAGGCCGAAGTCTCAAAACCATTTTTGCCGGTGGTGCACCTGCTTTCTTTCTTTCTTTCTAGCGCTTTGACTAGACTACTACTACCATCTTCTGTTGCTGCTGCTTTCTGACGCACTTTCTTATGCATCATCAGGGTTAATGTACTTAACCAACCATGGAGATAAGCACATTGAATTATGCGGCCGGCGGTCACCCATTTCAGTTGTCCTCCACTTCAACGCCACCAACTATAACTGCCAAACACCACCTCCTCCTCAGCCCTGACACTCCTCCTCCTTCCTCTACTCTTTCAAACTTCTTTCTTCTCCCCGTGAGCCGCCCTTTTTCTCCATTTTCTTGCTTCACTTACATGTCTAAGCTCTCCTGCCATAAAAAATCCCAAAGGACCCCCATTTTAGCTTCCTCTTCTTCTTCTTCTGATTCTACTAGTAATGATAACCCTCTCGACCACTCCGCTTCCGATGCTGCTGCTGGCTTCTCTTGGCTCCATCTTTCTCGCCGCTTCTTTACAAATTTCAAGCAACAAACCGGTATTGAATTTCAACATGACGCTATTGCTACACTGGCTCAGCTCGCTGCTCCACTTCGTCGCTCCGTCCAGTTGCCCCACTCTGCGCTGGAAAGGTTTAGGTCCCACTTACTTCCCGATTTCGTCAACTGGAATAATTGGATCGCTGGAAGGTAATTTTAAACAATACACACAACTCTGTGTATTTCCGTTTATGCAATTCAATTTTTTTTCGGAGTTGTGAAATAATAATAATAAATGCATGGGTTGATTCTGTTGCTCTGCATACTTGGCACCATTGAATTATTAGCATCATTTTTTTTTCTTTTGGGTTTTTTTAAAAGTTCTTGATTGATGGCCCCTCTCAGTGTGAATCTCAACTAAGGTAATGTGCTTGTTTTCTTGTTTGGGTTTTCAGGACGTAAAGAATTGGGAAGCCAAGTGAATTGGTGTTCTAATTCTTTATGCACTTGTTATGGTGGTTTCTTCTTGAGGAATTTACAAGGCAATTCAAGCACCTCTTATTGATCGAGAAAGAAGAGAGCTGGCTGAGGCATATATGGAGACTCTCATTCCTGAGCCTACTCCCACAAATGTCAGAAAGTGTGTGCGACTTTTCCTATCTCACCTGATTTTAGTTTGGAAGAGTACGATTTCAGCTCTCACCGAGGAGCACATGACTTGAACAGTTACTATGACACGAATCTTCTGCATATTTACTTTTATATACATGTTCCAATGTTACCTGATGACATACTTATGACTTCCTTGATAATGTTTGTCATTTGACTGTCTCAATACCCGCCGCCATGATTTTTTTCTTTTATTTTTTAAAGTGCCTTTTGATTGCACTCGTTATCTCAGATGTTTCTTCTTTAATGCAGGTTCAAAAAGGGTTTGTGGAGGAAGACAACTCCAAAGGGCCTAAAACTCAAAAAGTTTATTGAAGGACCTGATGGAACGCTTGTTCATGATAGTTCTTTTGTTGGGGAAGATGCATATGATGATGATGATCATCCCTGGGAGAGTGTAAAAGAAATTATAGACCAAGATGTGAAATTGAACAAAGAAGAGAAGAAGGTTTTGGAAGAAGATTTAACAATTTTGGGTGAGTTTGCAAGTCTGTTTTTCTTCCCTCAAGTTAGTGGGCATGCTCCTTTTACAGACACCCGTTAAAATAAGAAAAGGGAAAAAGATTAATGTTTTTAAATCTTCATTTAACAAGGTTCCTGGGTACATTAATTTTTGGCTTGATGCATGCTTTTTTTTTTTAATTGTTTTTATTAAGGACCTGGGACTGGATATTGAGTTGTTTTCTATGTTTTAAGTTAATTAAATTTTAGCTGATTTGGTAATTTAACGTCCTATGTAGAGTTAGTTTATAGAAAACATAAGGATGGAATGTTTTATCAGCAAATATTTTTTGTACAATGTTTCCATTATGTCCTGGTGGAATTCCCGGCTTTAACTATTTTCTTTGACCAGTTGTTTACATGTGATTATGTTGTAAGTAAAATTAATGGACTTCAACTGACCAGTGAAGATGCAAGAAGAAACAAGTGTGGAAATGCTGTTGTTTGGTTTGTTATGTCTCTTTTACATACCCGAAGGACTAAACAAAATCAGCATTACTTTGGTAAAAATTGGAGCAGCAAACTTGGATTTGGCATGAATCTGATTTTTTTTTTTTTGTGAGTAGTACAAAGTGGAAATTTGATGGGGGTCAAGATGCTGTTAGGTGCCAGCTGCCGCCTTAAGTGCCCCACGATCTGCGTGATGGCCTGTTAATGTGGTTAAATAGCTTTTTTAACAACCTTCTTTTGTAGGAGAAAATCAGGAGAGTCGAGGAACTTGGCGTGAAAGGCTTCAAGCATGGAATGAAATCCTTCAGAAGGATAAGTTAGCTGAACAATTACATTCATTGAATGCCAGATATGTAGTCGAGTTCGATATGAAAGAAGTTGAGAATAGCCTGTGCAAAGATGTTCTTGAAAAGGTCAAGAACAACCACGGAAACCGAGCGCTGTGGATTTCTAAAAGATGGTGGCGCTACCGCCCTAAACTTCCTTACATGTATTTTCTTCAAAAACTTGATTCTTCTGAGGTAATGATTCTAGTAGTTCATCCTTCTGTGTCTGTCTTCATCTTGCCATTTAGGAAATTGGCGAATCTTTCCTCACGCATTTCCGCACTGATGAGGGAGAGAACTTGTAAAGTTCACAGACATGAAAAGATACTTGGTAAAAAAAATGATGCAGATGGAGCAATGTGATTTATGTCATGCTTGTGTATGCATAAAACTTGAACTGTGCAACGCTTTCTTGACTGGTTGGCTTCCATTAGTGGGAGTGTGAGATGTTAGATTTCATTGATGAACTCCAGTGGGAGTGTGAGATGTTAGATATCTTTGATATCCCTTTTTTGATGCTAGGTGCAATAAATTGTTGGGGTCAACTGTAGAAATCAGGCTATGATTTGTGTTTGATTTTTGCATGTCGCTGCTATTGTTTTCGCAGAAGACCTGAAAAGGTTGTATGTGACAATGAGAGAAGGGTTCCCAATGGAGTATATTGTGAGCTTTGTAGCTCTTGGTTATGGTTCAGCTGAAATTGTATTCTTTTTCATTTGAAATTGCTTATTGATGCATTGTACTTTCTCAGGTAGATATTCCACTTGATCCTTATTTGTTTGAGATGATATCAAGTTCTGGAGCTGAAGTTGATCTCCTCCAAAAGCGGCAGATTCATTACTTTCTTAAAGTTGTCTTTGCTTTGCTGCCTGGCATACTGATATTGTGGTTCATAAGAGAATCTCTGATGCTTCTTCACATCACTTCAAGACGTTTCCTTTATAAGAAGTACAATCAACTCTTCGACATGGCTTATGCTGAAAATTTCATTTTGGTAAATTTTATTTTCTCTAAATTTGTAGTTTCCTCGTCGTCTTGAGTTTATTTTTGATCTCTTATTCTGCCACTTTCTCAGCCAGTAGGGGAAGTTGGGGAAACAAAGTCTATGTACAAAGAAGTAGTACTGGGAGGAGATGTCTGGGATCTACTAGATGAGTTGATGATATACATGGGAAATCCCATGCATTATTATGAAAAAGAAGTGAAGTTTGTGCGGGTGAGCTTCATATGTTGATAACTAAACAGTGGATAAAATATGCCAAGAATTAAAGAGTTGTAATTTTTTCGTGTCATATTATCTGCTTTACAGGGTGTGCTTCTCTCTGGACCTCCTGGAACAGGCAAAACACTTTTTGTCTGAACTCTTGCAAAGGAAAGTGGGTTGCCTTTCGTTTTTGCTTCTGGTGCAGAGTTTACAGACAGTGAAAAAAGTGGTGCTGCAAGAACAAATGAAATGTTTTCTATTGCTAGGAGAAATGTAAGTCTGGCCAGTTTGAAAACCACGTTCGATATCTTATAATGTAAATCGTGATGTAGGCTTGTGGTTAAGCTTCTTTTTTCCTTGTGTTAGAACAAAAGTTTGATTCAGACCATCTCCATTCTCCTCTCCTCTTCATTCCTTTCTCCCACCCTCTGCTTCTGAAACATCTTGATACAAAGACTACTGTGTCTCCTAAATTTCCCTTTTGCGTGTTTGATGTTTCCATGCTTTATGTTTAACAGTTCCCCATTATTTTTCTGTTGATCATGTTCTTATACATGAAATTTACTAAAGATCATCAGGCAAGAATTCTCTGCCTTTGGAGCTTTTGGAAAAACACATTCTGATTTTCATTAGTTTTGTTTTAGGATTTTTTGTGTTTAAAATTTTTCCCCCCAAAAAACCTTTGATGCCTTTGTGCTATGTCTAGGAAGAACAAAATTTAATCTTCCTTCTTTATGCAGGCTCCTGCTGTTGTTTTTGTTGATGAGATTGATGCTATTGCTGGGAGGCATGCCCGAAAGGATCCACGAAGAAGAGCAACATTTGAAGCTCTTATTGCTCAGCTTGATGGAGAGTTAGTGTCTTCCTTATGCCACGACTATATTGCTTCTGCGTATCTAAGTATTGATCTGGCAGGTTTATCTTTTTAAGATTTAGGATGTTATTTCCCAGAATCCCCAAAATTTTGACCACAGCACTTTGTTTGCTTGAGATTCAGTTTTTGTGAATCCAGGAGGAATTGTCCACATACAAGTGATTGTGAGGGAAATTCATAGTGATGATTCGATGTGTGTGGTGTTTCATGTTGTTCCATCTTGGTCTCCTAGTGAAGGATGTTTAGTAGCATGGTAAACTTTTTAAATCTATAGGGTTGTGTGCTCAATCAGAATTCAACTGTAAGAGAGAGTTCCTGTTTTTGTTACAAAGATCATATTACAAGACTGTATGTGATGTAAGACTTAAAACGACAGACTTGCTAAACTGAATAATATTTATGCTGCTTTCATGTGATTAATAGATGGTGAATGTTTATGCATTTTGATGTATTGTTGCCATGCACTAGGGAAGAAATAGTGGAGCTAGTTATGGCTTCTCTATTTATTAGTAGTTTCAAGTTAGAATTTCTGACTATTTCATAACTTCACTAAAATTAGTGTTTCCACATTGCATATTGTTGTACTTCTGATTGGATGTTTATCAATCATGGGAACATGTTGTAATGGAATAAAGATTGGCAAGGAGAAGGAAGGGGTGGGAGTAGAAAGAGAGAGATGGATGTAGGGATAGAGTCAATTTCACAATTTTATAATTGTCCATATTGAAATTTGCAGCTGCTGTTTAGTAATTTCAAGTTTAATATTACCACTTACAAAGGGAAGTCTGTTGTTCCCAGGAAAGAAAGAATAGGTGTTGACAGGTTCTCATTGAGGCAAGCTGTCAAATTCATCTGTGCTACTAATAGGCCAGATGAATTGGACCTAGAATTTGTTCGGCCTGGACGTATTGACCGTCGTTTATATATTGGATTACCTGATGCAAAGCAACGTGTACAAATTTTTGGTGTGCATAGTGCTGGTAAACGACTTGCAGAGGATGTTGATTTTGAGAAGGTATAATGTGTCTAATTGCTGAACTCTTGTATCACTCCACTGATTTTACAACTCCTCCGAGGTATCATATGGAGGGTTTTTTTCAATCTCTTTCTATGCAGGTCGTGGTCCCCTTCCATTTAATGTATCAGTGGGAGGAGAGTCTTGTTTTCTTTTGTCTGCTACTATTTAATTAAGAATTTACTCTCCCGCCCTCTCTCTCTGTTAAATATTTTACCTCCATGGGGCTTTGGAGTAAAGGGGCTTCTGACTAAAAGGTCTGGAGAATGGTTTACTTATGACAATCTTGTCTCTTTACTTGTACAGCTTGTATTTCGTACTGTTGGATATTCAGGAGCGGATATTAGAAACCTAGTGAATGAAGCTGGAATAATGCCGGTAAGTTAGTCATCTCTGTGCTTTACAAGCTATATTTCTGATCTACTGTGTACATATTCTGGTGACCTCTGTTTTAATGGATGGAATGGAATAATGAACATGGAAATGTTTTATTGTTCAAGAGAAAGCTTTCAGAATTAAAAAAGTTTTTATCACCATGTTTTGTGGATTACTTGTTGGCAGATCTCTTATCCTTTTGCATTTGAATTCTTAAATCCTGATTATTGAGATTAAGGCTTAATCCTCTGATATTATTTGTGTAATGGATAAATTAAATAACTTGAGTTTCAAAATGTACAGCCTTCCTAAACTGCAGCTGATGTTTAAAAGTCTATCTCAAGATATATATTTGGTTAAACATGAGAACTTAAGATGCAACTCAGATATAATATTTACTTCCCAACCCTCCCTCCCTTTTTTGTGAGCTCAACGTATTAAATCCATGCAGAAAGATCTTCAAGATGTTGAGGCTTTCTCAACAGTTGGAACTTTTCATGACCTTTGGCTCTAGATATGATTGTTGTCTTCTATTTCACTTGTATTGTATACATACAGATGATGAACAAAATACTCTTAACAGGCTTTTTCACTACTTGTACAGGTGAGAAAAGGGCATACTAAGATCTACCAGCAAGACATTGTAGATGTATTGGACAAGCAACTGCTTGAGGGTATGGGTGTGCTTCTCACGGAGGAAGAGCAGCAGAAGTGTGAACAAAATGTAAGCATGTTATTCATGCAAACTAATAAGAGTATCGCTGCAAACATTTTAAGATCCTTCTAGATGTTCTTTTCATCACATGTTTAATGCGTTCACGTAATAGGTGTCTTTTGAAAAGAAAAGACTTCTGGCAGTACATGAAGCTGGACACATAGTCTTGGCACACTTGTTCCCTCGTTTTGATTGGCATGCATTTTCTCAACTTCTACCTGGTGGCAAGTTACAGCTCCTGTTGTGAACATTTGTAGCGCTTAATCTTGCCTGAGTTGTCTCCAACACTGTTCCTTGTTCTATTGAAAAGGAAACTGCTATATCTGTGTTTTATCCTCGAGAAGATATGGTTGATCAAGGTTATACAACCTTTGGCTACATGAAAATGCAAATGGTAGTTGCTCATGGTGGGCGATGTGCTGAATGTATTGTATTTGGGGATGATATTACTGATGGTGGACAAGATGATCTGGAGAAGATTACAAAGGTAAGTAAATAGTTTCAGATCTATTTCTGAAAGCAGATAAGAAGCTGCTTCACTGATGGGCGAGTTTTTAAGTATCTGGGTTGGAGTTAAATGGGGACCTATCTCTTCAGCTTGGTAATAATTTCCATTTTCCCTTTAGATTGCTCGAGAAATGGTGATAAGCCCTGGAAATCCTAGGTTGGGGCTTACAGCTTTGACAAGAAGACTTGGACTGGTTGAGAGACCAGATAATCCTGACCGTGAGCTTATTACATATAAGGTAGTTTTTTTTTTCAGAATTTTAAGCTTCATTGTAGGAATTCCTTTTGCTTAAGCATGATCACATCCTTAATTTTTCTGAGCAACTAATTATGCTGCTTCAACTTGTTATGGTGATATAGTGGGACGATCCTCATGTTATTCCTGCTGATATGACAGTTGAAGTTTCTGAACTATTTACCAGGGAGTTGGCAAGAGTAAGTGAAGTATCCCTTTGTGATTGTTTCATGTTTCTTGGAGGACATAGCCCTTTGTGATGGTTTCATGTTTCTTGAAGGACATATCCCTTTGTTATGGTCTCATGTTTCTTGAAAGACATCCTGAATCTTTTTGCACCCAAATGTGGTTATTGCTTTGCTCATATAAAGGTTATTCTGGTTTGAGATAAGTGAAGAATATAATTCAGTTACTTCTCACATCCAAACCACTTTAGATTTATAGACCTTGGCAGGTGGAAGATATGGAAGTCTTGAACATCCTTGTCTGCTACTAAAATCAAACATGTTTCCAGGACTATTAAGGAAAGGAAAGTCGAGTTCAAGTTTGTGTTATTGTTACTACCTTCAGCTTTCTTTTAAGCTAAACTTTTCCAGATATGAAGAAACTATGTAACCACAAAAGGATAACTTTATGAGAATAATTTTCATGACTAGATATTTTTTCTGTTCATAGCAAAATGAGAGTGAAACCCATAACATCACTAAGGTGAAATAATTTTATAGATTTACTTTGTGGAATCAGATTATACTGCCGAGCAAAACAGATATGAGGAGGAGGGTCTCCAATGCACTTTCTTCTCTATATATTGCATATCTGCAAATTCAGTGAAAACTATAATTGCTTATGTTGCAGTACATTGAAGAAACAGAAGAATTTGCAATGAAGAAATTAATGGAGAACAGGCACATACTAGACATGATTGCAAAGGTACTTCTTGAACACTCAAGGATAACTGGATTGGTGAGTCATTATTTACGTTTCATTCTTCTCGTCTGTGGCTTTGAGACATATAACAAATATTATCCTTATTGGCTAATTTTTCGTTCTTTTTGTCTCTCCCATTTGTGTTATTCTGATGAATAAATACGTTTGGAGCTGCATGAATAGATCATTTACTTTATAAGAGTCTGATTAACTGCCTCATGCATTCATGATTTAATATAAGTCCTCTTGCAGGAAGCTTCTTTGTCAACATGTACTCTTGGTATTGCTTAAAAGATACTGTCTTGCAGTCTGTGCATAGATCTATGTATTTATGTATGAACGTATGTATGTATAAATGTCGAATAATAGCTTTTGTTTAGAAAAGGATTTATATTAATGTTTCCCAGATTTTTTTCCGTTTCCTTCTTGACTATTGCATTGGGCTAGTCAGCGTACTATACCCCCAAGAAAGAACAATATCATATAACAAAATAAGTTTGACCAGACCTAGCAAAGGTTTTCTAGGAAAGTCAGCTATGTATACACCTCTGCAACTACATCAACTTGCTTTTCTGGATGGAAGTTTATAAGAAGATATTCCCTGCAGGAAGTCTTGATGTTAACTATTTTGATGTTAACTGTCTATATGGTGATTTTTCTTTGCGGTGCTTTGTGATAATTAAGTAGTGCTTAATTATTGTGTTCTTTCTGATTTGCTCAATGATGGATTCTTGTTTGACCTAAACCTTCTGTGTCTAGATTTGCAATGGGATAAGGTATTTTCAAGTATTTGTTTACCACTTTTTGTTAGTGAAAAACTAAGAAGGATTTGGGATTGTGGTGTTAGCTTTTTTGGTGCTTTCTGTTTCTGTTCTCAGGAAGTTGAGGAAAAGATGAGAGGACAATCGCCACGTATGTTTGAAGATTTTGTGAAGCCTTTCCAAATAAATTTGGCTGAGGTAGTATTCCTTTCTGTATTTCCTTGTTATATTGACAAAGCCAATAGTACTATGTGAAGCTTTAGTCACTGAAGCGTCTGTTATCTTTGTGATATATATTATGATAATATTATAGCTCAGGAAAATGCATTTGATCTTCTAAAACGCGGCTCTGTTTCTCGGTCTCTCTGGCTCTGATTTGTGTCTTTTATTGAAATGTCACATCAATGCCCAAAGATATAACCAGTTGAACAATCTTTATTCATCTCCATCCAATCTTTTGTTGTGCAATGTAGCTTTGGTGATTGAGTGCAAAGAAACTTGTTGACTTGGAATGTCCTGCACTTTTGTTACCATGGAGAATGTTTTCTAGATAAATTATTTTTGGAAATTGATTCAGCAGCTTTTCATTGTGGTGACAAAACTACAAAATTGTTTTGCATTAGTTGATGTACTTGATATCTTTGGTTTGTGGTTTTTTTTTTATTTTAAATTGAAGTCTCGTGTTCCTGATTACTATAAAGCTATTTTTTCTTCCTGTTAGGCAAAGGTGTAGCCTGTACGTGTGTTAAGTGAGATCCTTGTGATTTGTGAGAGCAGCATATATTGCTGGTGTTTTATGTCTGCATTCTTTCTGCCTAGATATAGATACTGTTTGTACGTGTTTATTTGGGTCTACTGTACATCCTTTCTTGCCATGTTTTTTAGTGTCAGCTAAAGTACATCACTAGTCCAGCTCTCAAGTCATAGAAGGCTGTTATTTAGTTAAAGGCTAAATTGTTATTTTGAACTGTGAGAGTACCATTTATCCTTAACTTCGTTTTCAAAATTTCCATACCATTGGCCTTCTGATTTCTCTAAAGTGCAAAGTGATACAGTGTTTGAAGGATGAATTTGCTATTCTGACAGCCTTGTACTAGTACACATTCCGCATATTTTTCTTAGTGATAAGGGCTTTTCATTTTAACGTTAGATTATCATGTGTAATTTTTTAAATCCTTTATGTTGAATTCTGCCAGGATGGACCATTGCCTCACAATGACCATGTGCGTTATCAACCGCTGGACATCTATCCTGCACCACTTCACAGATGCTAGGTAGGGGTTCATCCTCCCAAATGTGATTGGTTGGGATTCATAGCATAAATTCTTGAATTAAGAAAAAAAAAATATATTATGGGATTCGAGAAGGACAAAGCAAGTTCATCCTCGTATGTCCTGAACGTTCCTAGAGAAGATACTCCCTTAGTTGCCCCTAATGGCTATCATCTCTCTTCCCAGAGCAAGACTTTTACTAATGTCTTCATAGCTATAGTGGGAGCAGGTGTCCTTGGCCTACCCTACATATTCAAGAGAACAGGGTGGGTGATAGGCGTCCTTATGCTCTCCTTGGTAGCCTTCCTCACGTACCACTATATGATGCTCTTAGTCCACACGCAGAGAAGACTTGAATCCAGTCTTAAGTCTCCAAAGATCAAAGATATAATCTTACGACCAATTTTGGGCAGGGACTATTGAGCAGCCTTTGTGTAGTTGGGTTTGTGCATTAACCTATTCTTTACTTTCTCACTGATGCTGAACCCTGTTTATGAGGTGGTGGAGAGGAGATTTTGTGAAGCCAGGTATTGCTTGTGGATGAGATGGGTTGCGGTATGGGAGTGACAGTGGTGGCTCTCCTGGTGCCAAATTTTGCTGATTTCTTTTCTCTAGTGGGGAGCAGTGTATGCATTGTTCTGGGTTTTGTTTTGCCGGCTTTGTTTCACTTGATTGTGCACAAGGAAGAATTGGGGTGGCAAGGTTTGGCTCTAGAAGTGGCAATTGTAGCACTGGGTTTAGCATTGCCGTCTGCGGAACATGGACTTCCTTGATAGTAGAGCATGATAAAATTTTCAGTGTTTAGAATTTTATTAGAATTATTGTTAAATAAAATTCCACAAAATAGTAGCTTTACTCCAGAATCTTTAAATATAAATTACGCAAAATTCTAAAATGCAATTAAGTAATAAAAAAGGGTAAAAAGATAGGTCGCTCATGAATTCCGGCAGCCAATGTATTCTTACAATTACTGCTTGAGACAGTGGCAACACTATCAAAATTGTAACACATCATTTCTAGGGCTTGATTGGATTTACGAAAAAATGACAAAAATTAAAATTTTGGAGTTCATGATGAAACATGCAAGAGAGGGAGAGATAGTTTATCGTCTATTGGATGACAAATTTGATTTTTCCAGACATTGATGACCAAGACAGGCTATGACACTGTAACTTATCAATTTTATTACCAAAGTTACTATTTTTTTTTTTTTAAGAATTGAAGTTCAACGTCGACACTTTTTGTTTTTGTTTTCCTTTTTTTTTGGGAACAATTTGACAAATGGATGGATGGATATCCAAATGAGGACGGGTCAACAGTATGTCCTAGTGAATGTAATTTTTTGTGTTGGGCCTTTTTTGGGATTACTTTTGTATTGGGCCTATTTGGATGGTGGTTTATGCTTTTGAAGGGATCAAAATGGTATTGCCGCTGGAGTCACAAACGAAGGAGAAGCAGCAGTTTGTGAGAATCCTGGGCTGGGCAGTGGCCTCATCTCCTTAATGTATGGAGGAATTGGAATTTTGGGGTATTTTACTCTCGTGTGAAGAGACCAAAGGTATAATCATGACCAATTTTGGGCAGGGACTATTGAGCAGTCTTGTTCAGTTGGCTTTGTGCATTAACATATTCTTTAATTTCCTACTGATGATGAACCTTGTTTATGAGGTGGCGGAGAGGAGATTCAGTGAAGCTAGGTATTGTTTTGTGGATGAGATGGGTCATGGTTTTGGGAGTGACGGGCTCTCATGGTGCCAAATTTTGCTGATTTCTTGTCTCTAGTTTGGAGCAATGTATGCATCGTTCTAGGTTTTGTTTTACCGGCTTTGTTTCACTTGATCGTGCACAAGGAAGAATTGGGGTGGCAGGGTTTGGCTCTGGATGTGGCAATTGTAGCGTTGGGTTTAGTATATGCTGTCCACGGAACATGGACTTCCATGATGGAGATTATGGCAGCCAAGGCTTGAGAAACAAAGCAGAGAATGGACTTGTATGCAGAAATTTTTTTAATTTTTAATTTTTAAAATTTTGCCTTGCTTAGTACACTTATTTCTTGTACTTTCTAGTTTTCAGTTTCTTGGTATTGTTGCTATGTTGGACGAGTATGTTTGGCACTTGTTACCATTTCAGCCCAATCAGAAGAAAGCCCAATAGCCACTTGAGGGAAGTAGCAGGAAGAAGTAGGTGCTTTCCAGAATCAAGGTGGATATGTCATAAAGGGGCCAAATTTGTTATTAGTAGTATAAAGACGTTTCGTTACAAATATGTAATGGGAGAATATCTACTGGACATGTAATATCAAAATAGATTGGTTGTTGAAACGAGTCTAGGACTTGTCTCTTGGTGATGCAAATTGGAAACAAAAAGTTTATGATGCGCGTTTGTTATTAATGATAATATAAGCAAGCAAATGTTCATTTGTAGTACTAAGAAAGCTGCATTACATCGGTCGATTTTACACAAGCAACGTCAAATTAAATCTCCCACAACGCAATGCAACATGAACTTGGAAACTAATAATTGCACTTGACATTTCAAGACTCGAGCATCCCAAAGAAAAAATATTAATAAAATCATTCCATCAAAGAGTATGAAAAATTTTATAGTACTAAAATCTAACATCCCACTCCATTCACCGTGATTAAATTGCTCCGAAAATGGTACTATTGGTAGTATTGTACTTAATTTAAGCTTAACAGTACTCTCTCGACCACCAAAGTCTTAAACCCACCCAAAAAAAAAAAAAATTCATTGAAGAAACACAACAAAGGAAAGAGGGAGAGAAAGCATAAGAAAAAAAAGAAAAAGGTAACAATGAAGCAGCAACGGAATGGCACGAAACTAAGACATCAGGAGCAGCAGCAAAAAGAACCAAAAAAGGAAAAAGAAAAATCTAATCAAGCTCCTTCTGGACTTTAATCCCTATGGAATTAGCAGTTTTGATGATAGACTTACAAATGGACTCTAGAGGCATATACTGGCAATAGGAGTCATGCTGCTTCACCTTGGCAATCTCGTACATGTGCTTCAAGGTCAAGGAGGAAGCCGTCATGTGACCGGGGTGCCCGCTACCCTTCTCCAACCCCACTGTCTTCTTTAGGTACCACGTGATCGATGGCGACCTGATAGTGAACTCGAAGGTGTTGTCCTTGAAGCCTGATATGACAACGGCCAAGGGAGTGTCGAGCTTGTACTATTGGATCCTAGCGTTGAAATCCTTGCAGAAGGCCATTAGAGTGAGCCTGTATTGACCCAATGCCGGCCTCACCGGAGATGCCGGCCGAACTCCCCCGGTGGAACGGTTAAGCGGATCATCACCGCCACTGGCCGACGGGTCAAGATCTCCTTCAATGTCGACATTTTTTATGGGAATTTCCAGATGCTTCAGTACCAGTCTTTGAAAACAAGAATTCACAAAGTAAATTAGGTCCTTGGTTTCATAAATAGATATAGCTTTTTCACCTTTTACAAGATCAACATATAGTTATATTCCAAGAAGACACACTATCTGCCAAGTTTGTCTATTTATCAACTATTCACATAAATATGGTAGAAGTACAACTACTGTAATCCAAGACAACAAGAACAAAATCTAACTCGATCGAAATTGAAAAAAAAAAAAGCTTTATAGATTATGTTTTCTATTACACGACAACAAAGAAGAATGCTGGAGAGCTCATTCGACCAAAAACTGACATTTCCAATGCCCTTTTTTAATTGACTGTCCAACAAATATGCGTTTGTGAAATGTACATGTCTAATGATATATTAATTAATTAATTAACTACTAATCTCGTTTTTTGATAACAGCCTCAGACTCTATTGCCATGCCATGCCATGCCATGTGCTGATGGGTATTGACGTTTTCATATAGGATGAACTTGCAGCCCCCCTGTCTCTGTTTATCTAATGGTCTTTTCTTGACTTTAAGAGTTGTTGTGCATTAATTCTTAATCAAGCAGTTAATTATTTGTAATCACGTGATTAAGCCTGACATTAACAGTTTGGAAGAATCTGACACAAATCTTACTATTATTATAAGAGTTGTGCCAATTTTCAGCTTTTAAATGCAATAATTTAGACTTCTTTGACTATTTTTCCATTTCTTGGAGTATACAATGTAGACTTTTTGGACAGACTCTGCCTTTACTTCTTTTCTTTTCAACTATCACCGTTTATTCTACTCCTGCTCTTACTCTAACATATTCTAAAGATATATCCAATTGGGCCAATGAAGGAACCGATGGGAGTTGAACTACCATCAAGCCAGATGGGTGCAGTACGCATCTGTATAAATTTAACAAAGTCACGTGGTAGCAAAGCGATGAAAAACAAGATTTAAACTTTTGACTTCTCATTACACCGGACTTAAAATCATTGATGGTTGCTAACAGTCCAAACGATGGTTAAGTGACCTTGGTAGTTAAGTCATATATGACATTGACATAGATAACCAAGTTTGAAAGTTGAGATGAAAGCTACTTTGTATGTATATTGTGTTGTTTAGTGGTGTTAATTAACAGCGTGGAGAGGAAGGACTTTCTTTGTCATTAGAGGGAAAACAAAAACTAGAAAAACATGGTGGAAAAACTCAAAATATTGACTTTTGATGGAATAAATTGTGAGTCGTGTCTCCATGGCCAGAGTTCATACGATTAAGTGTCCATTTAGGGTGACATGAGTAAGCGTTGTCTGTACACATATTATTATTTTCATTTCTCTTTCCATCTTCTTCGAAAGCTAACTCAACAAAAATTGTTAGCTGAAGTCTGAAGAGCCATTTTCTAAGACAAAAGTTTTGGCAAAAGAATCCCTTTACCTTGGGCGAATTGGAAATTATGTGGCTTTATGGTTGAAAATTACCTATAGAAAAATGGCCTTGATTTTGTGACTTTATCCTCACATGCTTTTGGTTCTTTGTTATTGCAAAATGTCTATTGGCTCCAAGTCAAGGAGTCACTCTCTTCTAGATTACTGTCCCCCTCATTTACTTATTATTTTGTTTGATGATTTGCGGGGAGTCTATTTCCCAAGAACAATTTGTGATGTAATTATTTATATTATATTACTTTTATTTCCAAAAAAAAAAAGTCAAGGAGTCACGCAAAAAAAAAAAAAAAAATACAGTATCAATTTGTTTGGTTGTGTAAAACGTCTAGCTGACATTCAGCTTTTCAGTGAGCTATGGCCAGATATTGCTGATTCATATAACTCTTTTATGAGGGACATTAACTTGAGGCATTGCTTTCGCTCTCTACTCGATCGTGATGTTTGACAATTTGTCTCTAGATTTTTTCTTTCTCAAAAGATTTGGGGATAAATGAAAATCTTTTTGTTTATGATACATGTCTTCTATTTGCAAAGAGAAGAATATGATATAACTGGCTGTGGGAGCATTCAACAGTGATATGCCATTGAGCTTTCCTTGTCGTCCTTTGTTTCCTGCCATACACAACAAGGTCCACCATGGACCTGAATGCAAACTATGTGCCATATGGTTATAAATACTACTGGTCTCATCACATGTTAGAAGTTCTTTATAATATATATATATGTATATATATATATATACATACATATATATATTCTAACAAGAAAGTGAGCGGATTTAAGAAGCAAGGTGGAAGAATGAGGAATTTGTACCTAAGATCTCTAAGTTTTGAGATTTTAACCTTAACCGTTACAACAAATCGTCCTCGGCATACTTTAGAAGTTCATGAGTGATGTAATATGTATATTAAAAAAAAGTGAGGCGGCAAAAAAGAGTATTATAGTGTGTTTGGATTGCTGAATTATAATATTTCGTTTGCAGCATAAATATATTTTTCAATCCACCTTTTTATATTCTCAATTACTTTTTTATCTTACATACATTACATTACGAAAAGTGTTACAGTAATTATTCCAAATAATATATCAAATAATATTCTATCCAAACACACTCTGACTCAGAGTGCTTTATGAAAATTCACTAGCATGATTCTTTTGTTACGAAAGATAATGTCACGATTAGGTAGTTCCTGATTTTTTCTCTTTAAAAAAATTTTTTATGACGATATATATGGCTTATGTAGTTAATATTTAACAGAGTATTAATCTCTTGGAATGACACTTAATTTTTAATTATATATCTTATGTTGAATTGATGAAATGCTTTCTTTATTAAATTTCCAGTTAGCATTAAAAATTGCAATATACGTCCGCGCGCAGACCTCTGGTAAGTCAGAAATTGCTGGCTTGCCAGTTTCTTACGTTCTGTTCTGTTGGCATTTCAGCAGCCCCAGCCCTCAAAGTCAATGCCCAAAGTTCTTTTCATTTCAGTGTGTAATGGGAAAATGTAACGAGGTCGAATATCCATATGAATGTGTCAGAGTACTATTTCAATGGTCCACTTCCAAATACCATATTGCAACTGCACAACCACCAGCATTTGGGTTAGCCATTAAGGCTGGTTGCCTTCTACCAAATGCCATATTTAAAATGGCTTGGCTTCAAAATATTCAGACGGGTGCATAATGCATCCGTTTAATTCGCTGGTGGTTCAATCCTTTCCGATTTATTCTTAGATTTCCTTAGGTCCGCTCCCTTTCCCCTAATGTAGGATAGATTAGATTATACAATAGTTGTCGTCTCCAAAAAAAATATGTATATTGCAACTGGACATATCAATACAAATTGACTCAATTGATAAGCACGAATCATTTTTTCGTATAAAATGTTATGTGTTCAAATCTCATTATCAATACAAAAATTGTGTTAGTGAGGGATCAATAAAAATCTTTATAAGCAATCTATAGTTTCGGGGTATGCCCTATTTCATAGCCGTGATCGAGAAGTCAAACTCATGATGCAATTTTATAGTGTTTTTTTTTTTGAAACATAATTTTATAGTGTTTTTGCTTCTATTAAAAGGTAGCCATAATGGCACAACAGTTGGCACATTATTTTGGACCAGGTAGCTCTTAATCCAGTTTAAAAAGCTTTAACTTCCAAAGCATGGGAAGAATGGTACACATACCTCACATACAAGAATGGTACGTTCTAGCCTTTGAAATTTCTTTGCCAGAAAGAAAATTATAAAAATTTTGAACCTTTAATTGGTTTGAAGAGACCAATGAATGGAGTAAGAAATGCTTTGGAGAAGATTTACTACCTAATGAATTATTCCATTGACTTTCCAAAATGAAAAGATAATTGGCATTGGAACTCCTCAAATTTCGAAGTATATATATTACCATCCCTTTTGTTTCCAAGTTGTATCATTTTCCCAGATGCATATTGTCATTACAGCTTAATTGCCCTATTTCATAGTCCTCATGCTTATCTGAATTAGACATGTAATGCAACTTCACCCCATGTTATTAAAAATTCTGGAAAGAAAACAACTGCAATTTAAAAATAAAAACAAAAAAGAAAAAGAAAAAGGGAAGATTCTTGCAATAAGATCAAAAGTCATGGGAGGCCTTTTAGATTTTCACAAAAGAAAGAGACAACTCCTTGCATGTGGCTCAACATGATTGATTTGTCCAGACTTTAAAATTACAATGAGACATGAAGATACCCATTTGCTTTCTCTAGTCTAATCTCCTGAATTGGGTAGAAAAAATATATTATGGCCACCACCAAGATCAAGATCATCATAACTAACTAACCACCTTAATAATTGACCAATTTCAACATTCATGTCCTTGATTTTTGTAGTATTAAGATGTGGATGTTATTATACCACTCCATTTCCATCATTCCATCTGTTGGAGTAGGACCATAATCAACAAGAGTTGGATGCAAATTATTAAGGATCTATATAATATGTCTATTGATTTGGGACTCGAGATTTTTGAGTAGAAAAGCCAAGCCATACGACACCTAAGCAAATCGTCCCTTCATCTCCAACCCCACGTAACTGATACAGGAGCATTCCATCTTCCACGACAAATGTGGAACTGTTCATTCATCATTCCACTTAAATTTTGCAAAATGAAGATTAATAATAGAGTACTTCAATTTTGGGATGTAACGTTGAAACTCATCATGTCTGAGTCGGTGGTGTGCATGTCAACACCAATTAAAGCCTAACCAAGTTTTCAGTACCATTGTTGGAATGTCAACATATCACCTGTCTATTCTATTCTAAGATAGAGTAGAGTAGAGGAGGCACTTGAAATTTCTGAGTCCAATCCAAACTTTAGTAATTGTGAATTGTTCAGTTAATTATTGAATTCATCATGTTATGTTGTGGTAAAAATATTTTGAAAATTTAGTTCGTTTATATTTACATTGAAAAGGAAAAAAAAAAAGAAGAAAAAAAAGATTTGAGAATTGATTCAGAGACTTGGCAGTCATTATTTGCCAAGGGAAAATATTCGTTTAGCATTTGCCTTGTTCCAAAAATTAATGATAGATTTCATATAACCACGTTCTAAATCAATTTCTTTTTTACATCTAAATAGAACCGAAGAAAATCATTAAGGTACTGTGTCTGATTTTAGACGATTCATAAAATTCTTCATTAAAATTCATAATTCCATAGTTTCTCCTTATAGCATATATCTAAACAATCAGGACAAGGGGTCCGAATAGTCATCAGGAAAACGGTTCGAGCGATTTTATGTAAAATGCATAAAATGTAATTTTGTATGCACACGATATAGCTTACTTTCAACAACGTGTAACTATAGAATAAATTTTTATGAGTCCCACACATGAAATAAAAAACCGAGAGGAGGAAGAGGCAGACTGGCAGAGTGAGGGTGGCCGGACCACAACGAATACGAGGCTGCTAAGGATGTGAGAGTTGTGATTAAATTTGCTGTTTTGATCACCGAAATACAACTTCCTTCGCCGCGCACCGCTCGCCACCGCTGACTATTTTGATAAATAATTTGAAAATCTCAAAAAGATCAAACTGTCCCAACTGGCCAACTACTAGCAAGAGATGATACATTAAGGGTAAAAAAAGAACTCGATGGCTCCAATCGTAAATAAATACAAGAACAGGATCCAACTCTACTGAC